>NW_027468640.1:8594893-8859893 GCF_046254945.1 Alosa pseudoharengus
CAGTAGATAGAAGTTGCCTCTACTATCCAGACAACGCTGAGGACATAGCAGCTGCTACCTACAGTGAAAACAGGCTATGTTTACTACATGCAACAGTAAATGAAAGAACATCGCGATGTGAAACGAAACCTACCATCAACAAGCGTTGGGCAGACAAAGGGGGAAAATCCACAGGCAAGCTGCGTGAGTGCGGAAATCAGTGAGCAGGAACCAGCTAGTCAGAAAGGCGGTCACCAAGCTTATGTACAAAAACCATTAATGGCTGGCCAATTATCTGCTGGCTTTGGTGGGAGCCCTAAGTGGGCGGAAATATTCCATTCTGCTACATTCTACCCAGGCTTCTTGCATCGTCGCCCCGACGATGGATTTAACTGGACTAGGCATACATAAACTCTACTACCCAAAAGAGCAGAGGTGGGTTTAGGCACCCACCCTGCCAATGGGCCAGGCCTCACAAGGGGCTTGCAGTTTGGCTAATAGGCCTACACTGCTACCAGGACAAACACAGGGAGGTGCGTGCAGTTTGGTCTCTATACCAACGCTGCTACCAAGACAAACACAGGGAGGGCGTGCAGTTTGGTCTCTATACCAACGCTGCTACTAAGACAAACACAGGGAGGGCGTGCATTGGTCTCTATACCAACGCTTGCTACCAGGACAAACACAGGGAGGGCGTGCAGTTGGTCTCTATACCAACGCTGCTACCAGGACAAACACAGGGAGGGCGTGCAGTTTGGTCTCTATACCAACGGTCTCTATACCAACGCTGCTACTAAGACAAACACAGGGAGGGCGTGCAGTTTGGTCTCTATACCAACGCTGCTACCAGGACAAACACAGGGAGGGCGTGCAGTTTGGTCTCTATACCAACGCTGCTACCAGGACAAACACAGGGAGGGCGTGCAGTTTGGTCTCTATACCAACGCTGCTACCAGGACAAACACAGGGAGGGCGTGCAGTTTGGTCTCTATACCAACGCTGCTACCAGGACAAACACAGGGAGGTTGACAGCCTGGCCAGTGGAACAGGCCAGACGGACGACTACCAGCAGAGTGGTCAGTAGGCCAGACTCTGCTGCCTGAAGCCTGCAGAGGCAAGCCACAGGAAAAGGGGGTCAGACATTTCTAAACAGCCCTCACTTACTGATGAACACCATGGATCCAGTGTTTAACAGTCTTCTCATAAGAATTACACTTGCCACAAAGTTGCCAGGGAAAGAAAACACATGAAGGGTCCCTCACTCTCTGGGTCCCTTGATGGGAGATCACCTCCACATCCACCGCCAGCAGCAGATGTATGGGTAGTAAACCCAGTAGCTGAGGTCCTTGACGGGACTGAGTCTGATCATGGCCCCAAACAACTGTAAAAGGAAGGCCCTATCTCGCCTGAACATAAAAACAGTTAACAAACACAGGTAATAACGCTGCCCTCTTCATGACTGGTTACTGGTTCCTACGAGAGCTGCCTTTCATCCTTCGGGATCAGGAGAAAAATAAAAATAAAACTGCTCACCCAATTGTTAAACATCCAGTCGCCCGCTGCTGCTTTGCCTTTTTAAACATGTTACACACTGCAAGCAAAATAACAATTAACAATACAAAACACCAAACAAATATGAGGGGAAAAAAAAACGAAAGAATGTAAACACACGTCTGCTTTTAACAGTAAATCCTGCCGACTACGCCAAATGTGGCATGATGGAACGAATAGGGGGTATAAACCCATGGACGTTGCGACTACGCCACCCTGGGGATTTCACCCAGGGAAATATGAGTACCAGATTCAGACATAAAGCACTCAAGTTCGTTGACTGATGGCAAGAGACGTGGTTTCATTCGTTAAAATTAATTTATTAACAAAAGATAAAAACAATCAACACAGTTCCCATTCACACTTGACATACAATAAGGGAAGGAGGAGGACAGGGTCCACTGGAGCTGAGGCCTACCTATGGAGAGGTATAGAGAGGTCACACCACAGCACGTGTCCACACGCACACAAAATGGTTCACACACAGCACCCGTGTTGTAAAGCGGCACGCCGCACAAGACACAGCACCCGAAGAGAGCAGCCCCTCCACCATAGGCACTCAGCTCCTGGAAGGGACAAGGAAATTTGTACAGGGAGGGTTAACAACACCACAGTCAAACTAAACAAATAACAAATGACAGTAACCAATCGCTGAGACCTGAACACTGACTCTCAGCAGCTATCAAAAAGGCCTCCCGCCAGTGAAACACAAACCAACAAAACTAAATACACAGAATAACAGAAAGTTCATAAAGTAACAAATACAGGGCACTGGTTATCCACAGCCCTAAGAAGGGCCTCCTGCCAGTGACAAATCAGGACAGAAATCGACAAAACACGACTAACAGGGGATGGGTAAACAGCTGAAAAGAAATGAATCACTCGACTCTCATTCATCCGACACAGACAAAAACAAGAGCGCTCGTCACAGACCTTTTGCTTGTACAGGTTAGCCAGCTAGGAGTACAGCTGGCTAGCTTTTATGGTCACTTTATATCCGTTCAGATCATCTTCATATGCGCCGTTAAAGCAACTCAAACAGTACAAGCAGTAAGCTAGCGCTACAGGCGAAACAATAAAAGACTAGCAGCAATAAGGAACTTGTGTTGGTGAGACGTGAGGGCAGTTACAGGCCCAATACAGGCAAACTTCGGTAGGCAAAGCAGCAGCGTTCACACAGAAGCTGTAGTTGTTCCCCGTCCAGCTGTTAGCTGCAATCAACTACAGTCTCTGTAATATATTAAAATAGAAAGTTAGGGCTAAAATTGATGAAGAAAGTGGGACTGAACACTCGAAGGGCTACATACCAGTAGATAGAAGTTGCCTCCTACTATCCAGACAAACGCTGAGGACATAGCAGCTGCTACCTACAGTGAAAACAGGCTATGTTTACTACATGCAACAGTAAATGAAAGAACATCGCGATGTGAAACGAAACCTACCATCAACAAGCGTTGGGCAGACAAAGGGGGAAAATCCACAGGCAAGCTGCGTGAGTGGCGGAAATCAGGTGAGCAGGAACCAGCTAGTCAGAAAGGCGGTCACCAAGCTTATGTACAAAAACCATTAATTGGCTGGCCAATTATCTGCTGGCTTTGGTGGGAGCCCTAAGTGGGCGGAAATATTCCATTCTGCTACACACGCATGCAGAAGTCCAAGCAGTAACATTAATAAAGGATCTTTGGTTTGCTCACTATCAACCTTTTGACATGATTTGCCACTTTGGACTAGGACTGTGTACAGTTTTTCCCCCCCTATTGTGTTTGTAGCCTAGCTTATGTTTAGTTGAGCTGTTGGGAAAACGTTACGAACTTTAGCCTGGGTGAACCTATAACGAACCTGTTAGCAAATGTGTAGCAAACAGATTTTTCAGGATAATTAATTACCAATCACATTTCACATGTCAAATAAAGTCGGCTGATATCTGATAAATGGGTCCGTACCACACACAATAAGCGGACCCGTATTGCATATGATCTGGAACACATCAGTAACACAGACTATCATATGGAACTGGGCCAGTCTTAGCCCTTATTGGCACCAGATCCGTCTGGATCCAGACCAATTGTGGACCGATGTGCGTTTGGACGCCGGATCAGGTCCATTATGCGGATCCGTGCCGGACGTTGTGGTAGGTGTGGCCCAGTTCCGAGTGTATTTTTGCTATCTGTGTTACCATGGACAACAAACTTCTGCCTTGCCTAAAGTCTTCCACCACTAGATTACTCACAACCCTCAGCACCAATTACTTTCCTAAGGTGGGCTTTGAACCTTGCACCTTTGGGACATCACACACATGACCATACAGTACTTGTACTTACACACTGGACCACATGCTGGTTTGTGAACATCAAGGCACGAGGTATATTTGATGTATATAGCAACTACTGTACTAGCTTCCCATAAGGGCTACTTGAAATGAGAGTAGTAGAACTTCCAGAGGCTAGGTTGTATCCTGGTCCACTTGTTGCTACCTTAAAAGGACATATCTCTGTTGTCCTTTGGGGACAAGCAGCAAAGCATGGGCTGAGATTCTCATATTCAACTGCTATCATCACTCACACAGTGGGGGTTTGAACCCTTGACTTTCATCATATCACACATGAACACTATATTTTACCTATAGCCTCTGCAGAGCAACAACTTACCAATGGACACAACAGGGATTTGCAGATTCCAGAATTCCTGATTCATCCTATTAAGAGTTAATGTGCTATCATCATCAGCTTATGTTATTGTAAGGTAGCGGGCCTTTAAGGCCTCTGTGAATAAATATAAAGTAATACAATTGAATTGAACTAAACTGAATATTGGAATAATCTTTATAAATGGTTTAATAACCTTTCTGATGTGGTGTGTGTGTGTGTGGTTTAATAGCTCTTCTGATGCAGGGTATGTGTGTGTGGACAAGTTGTATTTAATGAACCTCAACGTAGACACAGGAAGTCTCTGCTCAGAAGCACACCACATCACCACTGACACGGGGAGAGAGAGAGGGGGGGGGGGGGGGGGGCAAAATGAATACAGTAGATAGCTGAATGTCTTGACTCTATGGAAACTAGGTCACTCAAAATTAGGCCACACCACCACTATATTCCACCACACTGATTCCAGAGGGCTCAAACTACCACTTGTTCACACCATTTGGCAACAAGAGTTTGAAAGAAGAAGAAGGACGCAGATACAGTATAGACTTTACAGGCTGATGCTCAGACTATGCAGTGACAACAAGATGCAGGTAAGATAGAAGTACTCATAATGTACTGATGCAAACACTGCACATGTCTGTCATCTATAATTTGGGCAACATATAATTTATGGTAAGAAAACATCATGGAGTAGAAAAAGCAAACGCACACCGATAGTGTGTTTGTTGAGGTGCTGGTCACGTTGGGATACGTAATATTCTGAACAAAAGGAGACCGCAGGCTCTAGCAGCTCATATGACAATAGTTTAATAAAAAAAAATGTGAGAAAGGCCACAGGCCCGAAACATTGTTTTTTTTATTAAACTATTGGCATATGAGCTTCTATAGTGTGTGGTCTCCTTTTGTTCAGAAGAAAACATTATGGGTCGTAGGATGGATGTGGATGGATGGATGTACGGTGGTACTAGCAAATGAGAAGCCCAAAACACACATATCTCAGTACAATGTGGAAGTGCTAAGCAGCGATCAAGTTCCAACCTGAGCAGCATCGGGCTATTCTCTGATACGTCACCATTTTGAATCTCTGTATGTTCCTGTGACTCATTTAACTTGACAGCTGGAGGAGTATATTAACCATAAAACAAACAAACAAGAAAACAGAAAGTGGAGCAACAGTAAAGATAGCAAATACATGCATAAAAATGCCATTTTAATTAGTGTTAACTAAGTGTTAAGTGCACCTGTTTTTCAACAATGTAATATGTATGTATGTTATAAATGCCATTTCTCCCTATTTTTTCAACAAGATGAGCAAATTAACTGTTAACCATATCTGTGAAGGTCTTTCAGTCAATTCAGGCTTCACAATCTGACCTGGCTTTTAGGGCATCTTGTTGCACAAGTTGTCTGGTCTGTGCGTCCAGAATTACCGCAAAGAAATGTTATGACATGACCCTAGTGTGACTGTCAAAAGAATTATGTATCACATAAACCAGATCTTTTGAGTTAGGAGATGCATCCTTAAATTACATCAACATTTTTTTACCATAGTCGGTGCTTTAGTGCTCACACACCACCATTGACTCTATAACGAAGAGATGGTAGACGAAGAATCATCAACTAATATCAGGCACAAAAAAAAACTTTTCCTCAACGCCCTCACTGAATATTGACTTAAGTTATACCTTGACCTACTGAGGTCGTAATATGTCGGCCGCTCACGGCCCTCGAACCCGCACATCGAATGCTCTAACCACTCAGCTAAAAGCCCAGGCTTCCAACTTAGCGGTTAGAAGCGTTCTTAAGGTTAGGGGTGTGAGGATTTACACGGGCAACTAGCATGCTAGCTCAGTTTGCCTCCATTACACTGGGATCTCTCAGGGGGCTCACATAGGCCTTTTCCACCAACAGACAACCGGCTCCGTTCTATATCACGCTCCATATGCTAAACCGTTTAAGTAGCATTTTGAACAAAGATAAATCAGTTCAGAACCTGAAAAAATAGTTGGGTTTTCCTGTGATCTGAAGTGGGTGTGTCATTGAGCAGGTCAGTTATGCACACCAAACCCTCTGTTGATGACGCATCCAAAGCTTGCAGATATGCAGGCTGGCTCACTAGATAGCACCAAGGTCTAAATAATTCTGAACGGAACCGGTTCAAGAACTAGTTACTATGATCTCTCATTGGGTCCTTTCTTTATATCTCTCTTTGGCAGATTTCACATGTAACTTACCACTGACCTGAGAAACACTGGATCCTAAATAACATAATTCATGTGAATACTGTTCAATGTTTTAAATGAAAGAAGCATGATATTAATATCAGAGGGGTACGCAGAGCATTAGGAACATATTAGGAACATAAGATATTGTGACTCTCCCAGAACCAATCTCACTAGTGGCAACATAATGTTCCTTAGATGATAGAATGTTCACTACCTAATGTGAACCTCCAACATATTTGATATTTTTTCTGCCAGCACTAAGAAGAATTCTGAAGCAAAATTCCGAAGAGAAGGATGATGGAGGACGTTCCAAATGATGAGGGCGAGGCCAGAGCAGTCCGCGTGTTGGTGTTCCTCGTCATCACCCTGACCGTGTCACTTCCTGCCTTGGGCTGGGCCCTGGCTTCTCTCTTCACTCCCAGAAAGAACAGACGAGTCTCCGGCTTCACCTTCCTCCTCCTCCTCCTTCTCAGTGATGTGTCTGAGGTGACCATGACCCTGTCTGTGGTGAGAACACTGATGGGAGGTGTGTTCAGTGGACTGAGCTCGCTCATCTCCTTAGAATCCCCTCTGATTTTACTGGGCTGCAGGCTGTCTGGTCTGTACCTTCACCAGCTGGTGGCGATAGAGAGCACTTTGCATCTCAAGAACCCACAGTCCTCTGCTCAGCTTTTCTCCTTCTGCTGCTCTGTCGGCATGACAATACTTTGCATTCTAATTGTCCTCATGTTCATAATTGTTAAGGGCAACCTCCCTAATCTTCTATTTGTGATGCTGTCCATGTTTTTTACCTGTGCCTGTGTCTTGCTTTGTCTGTACGACATCTCAAAGACCAAGCAGCAGGCAGTCAGGCAGCTTGGCCAGGCGATGATGGCTTTGTGTCTGTTCACTGTTGCTGTCCTGCACGGCCCTTTGGTTGTTTATATGGTAGTGCACCAGAGGTCTGAGGAAGCACCTATGGACAGATATACAGACATGGCAGTGTCCCAGTGGGGAGCTATGGCCCTGGCCATCTCCAGCCTGCGGGTGCTAGCAGACGCCCTGCTGTGTGTGCTGGCTTGTAGGGAGATCACGTGACAACTGCACTCATAATTTGTTCTGTAATACATGGGGTGTTTGTTTAAATGCTACAGCCATAGTGAATAAAAGCTTTAATAACCTAATTATTCATATATTTATTTCTGTCTTTGTATTTCACATTTATTTATTTCCATTTATTTATTTACTGTGCGTAGGCTAAATGAGGTAGCAATTAGGTATTTGCAGAAATGTAATTAGGCCTACCAGTTTGACCAAAACATAGAGAGATGCATTTATTTGTAGCCTACATACAGCTCATTATTTATTTATTTATTTATTTATCTATCTATCCTGTCTTCATTGGTCCTCCATTGTCCATTCAGTGTTTGCTGTCTTACCACTTGCAGCTCTCATTTGGAGTTTCCATGTTGTTAATCATTATTAATATATAACCATTACATGCTGAATCAACATTGTTTTGGAAATAGATTTCACATTTGGTCTCCATGGAAATAGGAAAGGCATGAGTTTGACTTCGATGGACTAGACTACAAGAAGCAATGGAGGGAAACAGGACAGTCTAGTCTGTGACAAACACAATGCTGTTCCTTCACAATTACTGGTTTGAACACACACAGAAATAAGAAACTTGTTGATGCACAACACTTGTAAATACACTTTGAGTCTGTAAAGTTTAGTTCATGCCCCCATACCATAGCTTAGGCACAGTTTAGCTAATGCCCCTATGGCATAGCTTGTAGGCACTTTGGTCACGTCAGAGGTCGCGTCTGTGTTCCTGTACCCTGACTTAACAACCAGCAAACCCACAACGTCCAGGGGCCTATTGCACAAAACTAGGATAAGGGATTAAGCCGGGATATCTTGGTTATCCTGGCTCAATTTATCCGTGATCCAGTTGCACAAAAGCGGGATAGGGGGCAGCAGGATATGTTATGGTATAAATCACCATGGCGATTTATTCTGTGGAGCTAGCCTGCTCCAGACCAGGCTAAATTCCAGGATCTATTTAATCTCATCCCTTATCTCAGTCAGCAGTCACCACAAACGGAAACCAATAGTTATTCCACTGCCCACTACACATTGTTATCACATATACCTAGACCCACTGTCATTATTTAAACGTTTGTGATCATTAATTAACTTTTACATACTCGCCATTCCCGACTGGTCATGCGACAATGTGACGTCACGGGAGTGCCTAACTATTTCACGCGTGGTGGTCGCGGAACTAGTTGCAATATTCTCCTTAACAGAGGTGTTGCTGTTTGTTGCTGTTGTGAGAAGGCTATCTACCTACTTCACACCGTAGAAGAAGCAATGAAGCCACTCTAGTTGCCATGGTGAATCAGTGAATCTGTGATCGGTGGGGGGGTCTATTTGAGGGAGCCGTGAGCGCGCACTTATCCAGGATAGGTTTCACCTGGCTTGATGAATCTGTGTCTGCTCATCCTGGCTTGCTCGTTGTGCAACCAATTAAGCCTGTACGCTCTTGTTTTGGATTCATTGAGCGCCGCTCAGTAACTTATCCCGGATGTCTTAATTCTGCTTTTGTGCAACAGGCCCCAGGAAACGTTTCTTAAAGGTTCGCTGAAGGTCACACAAAATAAACCTTTAGAAGACATTCAGGGAACATCCTCTAAAGGTATTGTTTTGTGTAGCCTTCAAGGAACATTCCCGGAACATCATCTTGCAGCTGTTTTGTGCAACCTTTATCGGACCTTTAGGGATGATCCCTGACAGTTATATTAAGGTTACATTTTTTTATCTTTTAATGAACGTCCCCAGAAGTTTCCCTTGAGATTTTAATGCTTAATTTTGTCAAACCATAAAATCATCTTTAGAGAATGTTCCTTTAAGGATTTATTAAGATGGCATTTTTGTATCGTATATCATCAGTGGAATCTGAGGAGTAGGTCTGTCATCGCATCATAACAGGGCTGATTTTGTGGTGATTTAGTGTGTGTGAGAGTGAGCGATATACAGCTCTGGAAAAAAGAGACCACTGCACATTTTTCTGATGTCATCTTACAGTTGCTGAGTGACATTTGAATATTCAATTTTGCTCTCTTAAGTTACAAACATGAGCTGATCAACCATCATATGGTGGTCAAACAAGCTGGTCAACCAGCACACCACCTGAATCTGGCACCTAAAGCTGGTCAGGCTGTTTTGTTTTAGCAGGGCTGTTTCTCAAATGATGTACAAGAATATAGTCAATAATCAAACTGATCAAAGTGATTTTTATTAGGAGCCAGCACACTAGCCCATTTGTACATTTAACATAGTGGATTAGAAAGGTTAAAGCTGCAGTTGGCAAGATTTTTTTGATCATATTCACTGAAACCGACACTATGCTCCAACAGAACAACATAAATCAGTCGTTTTTAGAAAAAAAAACACACTTCTACCTCCACCTAGCCTGTCATTTGTTTTGCAAAAATCCACAGCTCCCGGTACTTCTGATCCAATCAGAGCAGAGCTGTATGAGAGTGTGCACTGACGAGCACAAATATGATGAGAGGGTGCTCGGTGGTAGTGGGGGGAGGGATATGAGAACATTCAAAATTTTGGCTAGGTCCCCTCAATCTGTCAGACTTGCCAACTGCAGCTTTAATCATACTCATCAGAAATAGTCATGTACAGCAGGTCAGGAACAGCAAACATTCGGCACAGAACTCTACTGTATATTTGTGCTGTAAAATGTGACATCATTGCTAACAAACAAAACATATTAAAATTGCAGTATTGAACTACATCAATTTCTTGACTTATTAGTACACTGGAAGAGGAAATATAATGGTAGTAACATATGACATTGTATATAGTTGTAAAGTTACTTAAGATTAAATGAGTGCTGCAAATGAGTAGTTTCTCCAAGGCTACTCTGGACTGAAGAGGATTCAGTCACACTGCTCTGTAAGAGGAGGTGAACACACACACACACACACACACACACACACACACACAAAATAGAAGTTACTGAAGTTAAGTTCTCTTTCAGTCTAGAACTAAACTTAATTAGTGCCAGTGTGTATTAATTTGTATCAGAGGAACCCCCCCCCCCCCCCACACACACACACACACACACACACATACACATATGTCCATAATGAGCAAAGACAGACTCACCCACAGTGGTGCAGATGAAGTTGAGTTTGTCGGTCTCAGTCAGGTTGCTGACCCACTGCCCCCCTCCAGACTCCACTGCCCCCACTCTTTGTTGGAAGGACTCCACTTGCTCTTGTCCTGGGGCCCAGTGGTTGTAGCAGACGGTCTCTCCACAGACCCAGAACCAGCCCAGGCCACAGGCATGACGCAGGCCCAGCCACACGTGAGCAGTGGAGGCTCCTTTAGCCCGCGCCCTCACCCAGCGCTGGACCCGCTCGGACGTCACAGACACCAGGTCCACATGGTGCTCTCGGCAGTACTGCAGCGCCTCTGTCCAGGTCTTATTGTCACAGACCAGAACCAGAAGTTTCTCTAGAGGGAAAATACAGTGAGAGAATACTGATTCCTGCTCAGTGCTGGAGTCCTTCTAAGATTTTCATTCTATCTGCAGTAACTAAATGTGCTGAGTGGCGACAAGGGACAGAGACAGCACCATCACAGAGAGGACCACCATTAGGAGCTAGTACCACCATAACAGAGACAGTACCATCACGGAGAGAACCACCATTAGGAGCTAGTACCACCATTACAGAGACACCATCACAGAGAGGACCACCATTAGGAGCTAGTACCACCATAACAGAGATAAATCCACCAGGCCTTGAGATATCAGGTCCACTCCACCATCATCAGGTCATCAGCACATCTGCTCAGGATCATGCTGTTGTTTGTGTCTGAACCCCAGAGAGAAGGGACAGTGACTCACCTTCATAGCAGATGAAGGGTATTTGATGATTGTCACATCTTGCGTCGTTCCACCGTCCCCCGATTGCATTAAGAATTTCAGCACAGAACTCGTCACTGCTGCCATAATTGGGTTCTCCAGTGTTCCAGTGGCGGAATGAGGAGCTGCTGCCCTCTGACCACTCCCAGGCATCTCTGAACAGGCCGATCCAGACAGATGAACGTCCACTAACTTCCTCTATCTGTTCGTTCTCTTTCTGATTCCTCACACTGGCCAGGTCTGTGTGTCTCTCTCTGCAGTATCTCTGAGCGTCTGCCCAGTTCTTCTTATCAGTAACAAGCACATAGGGATGTGTGGAGTTTCCCCCTGTGGTAATACATAGGTAACAGTTAACTGGGAATCAGCACAGCTTTACAGTCTAAACTAAAGTGAGTTTACAAGTACATCTTCACAGTTCTGATGCATGTATTTCTGAGTAAATGAATACAATTCTCACCATCATAGCAGATGAAGTGATGGCTGTGGCTACACCTGTCATCATGCCATTTTCCATTTTCTCCCTTGTACACACACTCTTGATCACCTCCATCTGGTTGTGGATTACCCCAGTTCCTGAAATCTGTTTCATTTTCTCTGTAGAAACCCCTGTCAGCCAGAGACCACTGCCACTTTCCCTGCTTCAGCCCAATCCATGCCCTCTTAACACCTGCTTCATGGATCAGGCTCTTCACCTTCTCCATCTCTGTCATGTCGTCTATGGTGGCGAGGTCAGTGAACTTCTCTCTGCAGTACTGCTGAGCTTCTGTCCAGCTCTTCTGTTCCTTCACCACATGGAACTGACGTGGCACAGAGGAGGAGAGACTGCACAGACCTGAATAGAGAGAGGAGTGAGCACACACACACACACACACACACACACATTTTTATGCATGCCAGTATCAGCCACTATCAGGACACCAAGTAGGCTGTTCAATTCTGATTTTTTACATTGAATAAAAAACATTCCACTGATAATCACAACAGATCACAATTTACATCATAACAACATGTATAAACACACAAACAATGTGCTTATACGGCTTAGAGTCCGGTCATACTGCTAGTCCTCCTGTGTTGTCCTTACATTTTGCCACATTCTAGCCATCTACATTTCTGCCATTCTTTTGCCACAGAATAATGTATGCCATGTTTTAGTCATGTGTTTATTATGTCAGGGATCATACAGGGATTGTCAAAAGGATTTTTTTTGCTGCACCAATCACATCGGTGTATCTGACATGTACAGCAGGCCAGAGGCGAGCTAAACAGATGACAACAGCGCTGCGACATCGAAGTCCGGAATCAATGAGTAAACACTGGTCGTAGTGTTATCCAATTGTGTGCAGTGATATTTTCAAATGCATGCTTGGTGCCGTCCATCAAGTTGGGCCATTTTCATTACTCATAGCCAGATCCAAATCTTTGTAGATTTTGGACTGGATTTCATTTGGACAAATTGACAAGCGTGATTTATTTTCGTGGACTGGACTGGGCGACGGTCATATTTTGTACCGCTATACGGTACATCTAGTTTCTATTACAGTTTTTTTCAACTGCTTACACACTAAATCTTTGCTTGTCACACAATTTTCTAAACATGTCTTCCAAACATCATAACCCCACACCAAATCTGCAAAACACTACACTAATTCTCAATGTCTGACTCAGTTTTCAATGTACTAAAACACATTTTGCAAAACACCACACACAATTTTCTACTTAACACACAAAAATCTAACAGGAAGTAACTTGATTTCGTTTGTCAAACACAACCCATCAACCCACACTAAATCACCAGTGCTTCACTCTCTCTCTTCACATGTGTAAACACTCATTACTTTACGGAACACCATCCAATCATTGCCTTAGTATAGGCCTATGAATACAGTACAGTAGATATACTCTATATGTAGGTATGGACCCTTTCAATCTGGCCCTAGAGGATTTCCGGTTGAAATGTTCAGAACCAATGCAGATATAATACTTTGAAAGGAATGTTCTACAAAACGTCGACTTTATGTACAGTAAACCTTGTCTTTTTTACTATATTTTTGTGTCTCCCATGTTACCATTAGCTCAATACATTTTTCTATAGACCTATGAATACATACATAACCTGTGAAGGAAATAATTCTGTATTCATATTTTATGTGAATAGTTTAATGATTCAAGTCTTTATGACTTGAATACTGTGTAGTTCTTATGGTCATTTGTGATTTTGTACCCATGTGTACCCTGTGTGTGTGTCTTTGGTCTGTATGCAAGCATCCTTTTTATCCTTGAATTCAGTGAAAGCCTGTCTATAGCCTCTTGCCTATCACCAGGTGTGAAATGTTAATGTTTGTAGAACCGCATGTGTCCAGGCCTCTAAAGGACTTCCCAGGAAAGGGGGTAGTTTTAATTAAAAGACAATAGAAGCTGGCCAGATGTCACCCAAAAGGCCACATCCCCCACACACCACACCTTTACCTTTGCATATTCATACCAGTAGGTCACTCCCTCTCTTTGTGTGTAACTTTACAGTTTTTTACAATTGTTTACACATGTTTTCAAAACTCTGTGTCTACTTTTCAAAACTCCACACACAAAACCCACAACTGCTCACACAAAATGCAAAATGCCTCAAATCTCCAGCAAAATGACACACAACATTCAAAAAGAGAAACACATCTTTAAAGCAAACATTCGCTCAGTTTTCAATTGACTAAAACACATTTTGCAAAACACCACACACAATTTTCTACTTAACACACAAAAATCAAACAGGAAGTAACTTGATTTCATTTTTCAAACACAACCCATCAAAATGCCACACTAAATCACCAGTGCTTCACTCTCTTTTCACATGTGTAAACACTCATTACTTTACGGAACACCATCCAGTCATTGCCTTAGTATAGGCCTATAAATAGATACTCTATATGTAGGTATGGACCCTTTCAATCTGGCCCTAGAGGATTTCAGAACCAATGCAGATACTTTGAAAGAAATGTCGACTTTATGTATAGTAAAACTTGTCTTTTTTACTATATTTTTGTGTCTTTTTTGTCCACCATCCAATCATTGCCTTAGTATAGGTCTATGAATAGATGTAGTCTCTATATAGGTATGGACCCTTTTACAGTTTTTTTCAACTGCTTACACACTAAATCTTTGCTTGTCACACAATTTTCTAAACATGTCCTCCAAACATCATAACCCGACACCAAATCTGCAAAACCATACACTAATTCTCAGTGTTTGACTCAGTTTTCAATTGACTAAAACACATTTTGCAAAACACCACACACCATTTTCTACCTAACACACAAAAATCTAACAGGAAGTAATTTGATTTCGTTCTTCAAACACAACCCATAAAAATGCCACACTAAATCACCAGTGCCTTACTCTCTCTCTTCACATGTGTAAACACTCATTACTTTACTGAACACCATCCAATCATTACCTTAGTATAGGCCTATGAATAGATATACTCTATATGTAGGTATGGACCCTTTCAATCTGGCCCTAGAGGATTTGCGGTTGAAATGTTCAGAACCAACGCAGATACTTTGAAAGGAAAATTACAGTAATCAGACTTTAGCTTTACAGTAATGTTCTACAAAAAGTCGACTTTATGTAAAACTTTTCTTTTTTACTCTATTTTTTTGTTTCTCCCCAAGTTACCATTAGCTCAATACAGTATTTTTTTCTATAGACCTATGAATACATACACTACCCCCCCCCACCCCCCTCCCTCCCGCCACACACACACACACACACTTTTCTTTGGAAGAAGCAAAGTAATTTGATAGTAGTCAGTCATTTCCGTCTTAGGCAAAATCAGCTTTTTCAAAACTCCATGTAAATCTGGTGGTCATTGTATTTTGCTTTTTTTTTCTTGCTGGCTGTAAAATATTATTTTATTGTATTTGCAACAGCAAATTATCTGGGAAAAATAACTATTTTTGGTTTCAATATTGCTAGCATTTTTACTGTGTATTTCAACTTCTCTCTGTAGGTATCGTAACTTTCACTCTTGTATGGAAATTCATAAAGCATAGGAAAGACAGAAGAGCATTAGGTTTTGAGCAACAGTGTGTACATGATGTATCCAAAATGTCATATTATGACAAAAGTGTTTATAATGTGAGGCGAATGTTTGCTTTAAACATGTGTTTATGACATTTTGAATGTTGTGTGTCATTTTGCTGGAGATTTGAGGCATTTTGCATTTTGAGTGAGCAATTGTGGGTTTTGTGTGTGGAGTTTTTAAAAATAGACACAGAGTTTTGAAAACGTGTGTAAACAATTGTAAAAAACTGTAATCTGCTCCTAGAGGATTTCCGGTTGAAATATTCAGAACCAATGCAGATACTTTGAAAATTACAGTAATCGGACTTTAGCTTACAGTAATGTTCTACAAAAAGTTGACTTTATGTGAAATTTGTCTTTTTACTTTTTTTTTGTTTGTCCCTATGTTACAGTACCATTAGCTCAATACATTTTTCTGTGCCTCCAAAAATGCCTTAGGAACGCTTACTGTAGAATTGTTTGTTTCTGCAGTTGAAAGGGTCTATAGGCCTATGAATACATACTGTACACGACCCCCCCCCCCCCACACACACACACACAAACACACACACACACACACACACACACACACACACACTTGTCTTTGGAAAAAACAAAATCAGTGTTTTCAAAACTCCATGTACATCTGGTGGTCACTGTATTCTTCTTTACTTTTTTTCTTGCTGTAAAATACTGTATTCGCAACAGCAAATTATTTGGGGAAAAATCACTATTTTTGGTTTTAATATTGCTTGCATTTTTACTGTGTATTTTAACTTCTCTTTGTTGATACCATAACTTTCTCTCTTGTATGGAAAGACATATAAAGCCTAAGACAGAAGAGCTTTAGGTTTTGAGCAACAGTGTGTACATGATGTATCCAAAATGTCATATTATGACAAAAGTGTTTGTGATGTGAGGCGAATGTTTGCTTTAAAGATGTGTTTTTGACATTTTGAATGTTGTGTGTCATTTTGCTGCAGATTTAAGGCATTTTGCATTTTGTGTGAGCAATTGTGGGTTTTGTGTGTGGAGTTTAGAAAAATAGACACAGAGTTTTGAAAACGTGTGTAAACAATTGTAAAAAACTGTAAAATAAGTTAAAGTCTTCTTAAATTAAGTCAAAATGATCTTTTGAGAGGGCGCTAGGTAAGTCTTTTCATACTACTGTAAAAACAATACAAAATAGATTTTTTAATCTTAATATAAGATCAATAACACTTGGTTAAAATTCATTTTTTGCAGTGTATTTCAACTTCTCTCTGTAGATACCGTAACTTTCACTCTTGTATGGAAATACATAAAGTCTATGAAAGATGAAAGAGCGTTAGTTTTTGAGCAACAGTGTGTACATAATGTATCCAAAATGTCATATTATGACAAAAGTGTTTGTAATGTGAGGCGAATGTTTGATTTAAAGATGTGTTTATGACATTTTGAACGTTGTGTGTCATTTTGCTGGAGATTTGAGGCATTTTGCATTTTGTGTGAGCGATTGTTGGTTTTGTGTGTGGAGTTTTGAAAAATAGACACAGAGTTTTGAAAACGTGTGTAAACAGTTGTAAAAAACTGTATGTCTAATTCTGGCAGGAAATGCATAGCAGTAAATAATATGAGCACCGTTCATCCCTGCATGATCTTTCAGCAGAAAATAAATCACCCTTCTCAATTTCTTATCTCTACATATCTACCCTTACATTCTGTACCCTTAGTTGCGCAATGATTGTTGTGTGTGTGTGTGTGTGAGTGGTGGTGTATGAGTGTGTGTGAGTGAGTGGTTGTCATTTCCTCTGTTGTCCTGTAGATGGTGGTGTGGAGCCAGTTGGTTAGACCATTTGACATCATAACTCATATCAAATATAAATCGCAGTGCCTCCCATTAAGAGAATTTCATGAAACTTAGTTTGCATCAAGAGGAATCAAAAATCACACACATACAAACCATAACTATGTAAGAGAATTAATCAGTTAATCTGTTCACCTTTCACTTAATTAATTAAGGGCAAGGTGAACTGGTGAGTCTTTAAACATTTCCTGGAAGTCCCAAACCTATCACAAGAACGAATATTATAAGAATAATATCACAAGAACAATAGAATATTAGGTAACCCATTCTGTGGAATCACAGAGGAAAAGAATCTTGACTGTGACCTCTTAGCGCTAACGGATGGTCGACACAGCAGACACTCATCAGAGGACCGTAGTGGGAGAGAGGGCTCGTTAAGCTGGAACATGGAATTCAAATATATACAAATGAGTCCCCCCCCCCCCCCAGGACCTTTTCTCACTTCAGAACCCTCTTGCAATTACTGTATGTAAGTACATAATATAATCTGAAAACTGCTGCCCTGATAAAAAAACAAAAAAACAATGCAACTGATCTCAGCTGGTATTCTGACTATAATGGAGTGGAATGGAAATTTGTGACCCCAAACTTTTGACCGGTAATGTATGTAACCCATGTAATGTTTAAATTCCTTCTTGATGAATTGTAATGGCACCTAAACTAATGTGGCAGTGTCACAACACAAAAGAAGTATTTCTTTACACCCATTTTTACTCTTTACCAGGGGTGCCAATAAATGTGGAGGGTGTTGTGTATACACACAGACAGAGAAAGAGAGAGAGGACACACACACAAACAGCACAGCACAAGCACTCATATCACAGGGCCTTCTCAACACAAAACACACAAATATACACATACACGCATGTACTGTACCTAGGAAGAGCAGGAGGAAGCATCCCCAGTGAGCCATGACTGGAACAAAACGGAACTCTAACAATTTCACTGTTCACGTGATCTACTGAAATGAGTTATCGTTGCTGAACTGGTGATATTCTCATTATTACATCATAATCATAACCATGGAATTCTGAAAGAACAACGGAATTACAATATCACTTGAATACCTGAATTTAAATTTTCAGATATTGTATGATTATTTTTTACATTATTGAAGTCTGAATATCTATGCAAAGACACACAGCCAGGTTGCGTTTGGGTAATTTATAACCTATATTCATAAAAGACTGTAAAGGGTCCAATGCGCATCTCCGGAGCATGACCTACCTGTGTGATGTCGTCTCTGCTGGACTCTGCTGCCTTCTGCCCCGTGTCCACCCCGTTCCTTCCTGTTAATGCCCCGCTTTTTTCCCGGGGTTTCCCCCAAACTGCCCCAGTCAGATATCACATAAAGCGCTCTCTTGTCACAGACAGTTGTTTACCCAGAGCAGAATTTCCTCCACTTCACACAGACATTTGCATTTAGAGTGGGAGATGACTGCAGTGATCCTGTATGTATGTAAGTTAAAGTTGTGAAGCTGCATCCAGTGAAGAAACACTAAGACTTTGATAACGCCCAGGAGATGTGGACTTGATGCATCCAGTGAAATGCTAAAGCCCAGGAGATATGATAGATAGATAGAGATACTTTTATTGATCCCCAAGGGGTCAAAAGGGGAAATTTGTGCTCTGCATTTTACACATCCGGGGGTAGTGTACAACACACAGTGTACACCCATTCAAACACACACACACACACCCTCAGAGCAGTGAGTACACTAGGAGCACACACACACACCCAGAGCAATGGGCAGCCCTTGATCCAGCGCCCGGGGAGCAGTTGGGGGTTAGGTGCCTTGCTCAAGGGCACCTCATGCGTGGATATGGATGTGGGAGAGCGCTGTTCAGTCACTGCCCCCACCCACATGTTTCCTACCAGTCGGGGATCAAACCGGCCACCCTTGAGTCACAAGTCCGATTCCCTTTCCGTTAACCTACAGATGCCCGCAATGGATGTGATGTAAGAGTTATGAAATATGAAATTAGTGTTCTGTCTCTTCTGCAGTATTTGCATAGAGACATGCGCCAGAGGCAGATGCCAACAGCAGAAGTTCTGTTCACAAAACAAGCCCAAAATGTATAACCAAATTATGTGCAAATGCACCAACATTCACATGCGCACGCACACACAGTTCTCACACTCACCTGTGCACATCATGCTGATCAAAGTATGTTTGTTAAGAGTTATCATAGTAGCTCATTTGTACATTTTACATATCAAATTAGAAAACCTAATCAAGCCTACACGCCGCTCAGCTGCTAGTACAGACCCTAAATCTTTCTAGATTTGGGACTGGATTTCCAGGCTAGGATGGAGTAGGAGATGGAGACAAATTGACAAGCGTGATTTATTTTCGCAGAGGGGATTTACAGGACTGGAAGGCGGTCATATTTTGTACCGCTATACGGTACATCTAGTTTCTTTCCATAATGTGTAATTCTGGCAGGAAACGCATAGCGGTAAATAATATGACGCTGCTCATATTTTGTGCCGCTATATGGTATTGACTACTACAACGCCCTCTTTACAGACCTTTCAGCTTGTGCTTGTGGTGGAATCAGATGGTGCAGAATGCTGCAGCTTGTGCTTGTGGTAGAACCGTTACAGATGGTGCAGAACGTTGCAGATTGTACGTGTGGTAGAACCGTTACAGATGGTGCAGAACGCTGCAGCTTGTGCTTGTGGTGGAACCGTTACAGATGGTGCAGAACGCTGCAGCTTGTGCTTGTGGTGGAACCGTTACAGATGGTGCAGAACGTTGCAGCTTGTACGTGTGGTAGAACCGTTACAGATGGTGCAGAACGCTGCAGCCTGTCTGGTCTTCAGTCATCCAAGAAGGGCACATGTTACCCTGCTGTTCATGGAGCTCCACTGGCTACCCTTAGCCTGCATCAAATTCAAGTCACTAATGCCTGCATACAAAGTGATGCTGGGTCTGACTCTGCACCCACCTCACTTAAGCGCTCTCATAAAGGCTAATGTTACCCATCGACTGCTGCGCTCCTCCAAGGAACATCGTTTGGCACTGCTGCCCCCACACTCACGGTGTTCCAGACTATTCTCACCTGTAGTCCCCACACCCTCTGTGTTCCAGACTATTCTCACCTGTAGTCCCCACACCCTCTGTGTTCCAGACTATTCTCACCTGTAGTCCCCACACCCTCTGTGTTCCAGACTATTATCATCTGCCGCCCCCACACTCACGGTGTTCTAGACTATTCTCATCTGCCGCCCCCACACCCTCTGTGTTCTAGACTATTCTCATCTGTGGTCCCCCAATGGGGAAACGATCTGCCAAGTGCAGGGACGGATCATGGCTTGCGCCAAGTGTGCACGTGCACAGGGGCCCTCAGCCAATGGGGGCCCTCGGATTTAAAAAAAAAAATGGCCATGAATTTAGGCTAGATTATGCCCGGTGCTTCTGTCTGTTAATTTGCGGCACAACTGAATGGTGTTATGAAACCGTGGACCGAAAGAAAAATAAACTAAATGTTTTCCTGATCAATAAATACTTCTTAATTCATAAAATATAGAGGCATAACATTAGGTGGAAATGGTAGGCTATGAGGGCTCATTCAATGTGTATGCTTGTTTGCAAAAGTGAAACTGACAACCACTCGTAGGTAGGTGAGTGAAGTGGATTCCTGCAATGTTCATGAAAACAGCATAGCGATTGGATAGCCTAATAAATCGCGATTTGTTGTAGGCCTAACAGTAGCTTTTATCGTAGCAAATAGCCTATGGCGATGCCGATGACAGATAGGCCTACACTTTTTTTCACTCTTCTCGCTGGAGTAAGCGCAAAATGTGGGCTGTTGCGCAAAGAAATTGATTAGGGAGATGATCTGCATCTCCGTGGAATTCATTTCTGTGTGGGCCTGAGTTACCATATATGACATAATGTACTACATTTTCATTGTGTGAAATTGTGCACCGACCAGCCAGCAGAGCGACAGCAAAGAGAGACACGCTGGCTGCATGCGCATACTCGCCCTCGCGCGTCCCGGTCAGGGGGGGAGGGGGGGGGACATTGTGCACGGGGGGCCATACTGTATTTGTTTAATCCGTCCCTGGCCAAGTGCCACCAGAGCAGGAGTGTCCCTCTGTCTTCAAAAAACTCTTGAAGACTCGTCTCTTCCAAGGATACCTCCTCTCCCTGTGTTCCCAAGAACTAACTATGTTCATTTAGCTGAGGGGTGTCAAACTCATTGTAGTTCAGGGGCCACTTACAGCCCAATGGTGGTATCCAGCGGGCTACAGTACTATCCCTACAGTGAAGCATGGTGGTGGCAGCATCATGCTGTGGGGATATTTTTCAGTGGCAGGAACTGGGAGACTAGTCAGGATTGAGGGAAAGATGAATGCAGCAATGTACAGAGACATCCTGGAAGAAAACCTACTGTACTCCACTGCGCTCTTGACCTCAGACTGAGGCGACGGTTCCTCTTTTAGCAGGACAACGACCCTAAACACACAGCCAAGATATCGAAGGAGTGGCTTCAGGACAACTCTGTGAATGTCTTAGAGTGGCCCAGCCAGAGCCCAGACTTGAATCCCATTAGACATCTCTGGGTGATCTGAAAATGGCTGTGCACCGACGCTGCCCATCTATCCTGATATAGGTCGAGAGGTTCTGTAAAGAGGAATGGGAGAAACTGGCCCAAGCTTGTGTCTTCATATTCCTAAAGACTTCAGGCTGTAATTGCTACCAAAGGTGCCACAATAAAGTATTGAGCAAAGGCGGTAAATACTAATGTACATATGATATTTTCATTCTTTATTTCTAATACATTTGCAAACATTAAAAAAAAACGTTTTTCATGTTGTCATTATGGGGTATTGTGTGTAAAAATTTGAGGGGAAAAAATTAATTGAATCAATTTTGGAATAAGGCTGTAACATAGTGAAATGTGGAAAAAGTGATGCACTTTCCGTATGTACTGTATATACTATGAATAAACCATTCATAACTGTGTACAAATGCTTTACTGCTGAAAATGTAGGTAACTTATGTAGAAACAATGCTTTACAAATGAGGAACAAAGCATTTAATAAAAGTTTGCAAATGCTGAATATATTGCGTAGTTATTATAAAGTGTTACCTATCATTTTCATTATTCTGAATGTGTATCGGTATAATACCAGTACAGAGAATATACAGTTGTTATATAGAAAACAGACTTAAACATTGGTTAATTAATTTTCTAAATTCACATGATGTAATGGGAGGGGATTTTTTTTCTTTTTAATTTTTATTTATTGAATTTTCTAATACACCGGTGGCCACATGCCTGCATTAATACCAGAAACACTTGATTTAGTGGATGTATGGTGAGTTACCAGATACAGTAATGTTCACTTTACTTGGAATAACAAAGATAACACAAGGCTATCCCGCATAGACTTTTGGCTGGTCTCTAATAGTATTAGTGAACAGAATATTTCAGTAAATGATTTTCCATGTCCTCTAAGCAAGGGCGCTACTAGAAAATGTGGACTCTATGACAGACAACAAATCCCTGCCCTTACGTGATTATAAAGTTATATCCATATCTATTAAAATATTCCCTTCAGATAGTGGTCATAAAGCCAATTATTGGAAGTTAAACAACTCACTCCTTGGGTATGACAGACGCAAAGGAGGTGAAACAAAAGACAGATGATTGAACAGAATTTAACAGCTGAGACTTTTTGTCTTTGAAAGTACAAACTGGACGTGCTGAGCACTCAGTTTACTGCCCTGTGTGTGCCGTCAGTGTGTAGATCTCCCAGTTTACACACTTCATTCGTCACATGAACAGCAGCAGAGTGTTTAAAGCTCATTTCTTTTCCTCCTCTTCCTCCCCTCTTCTTTCTTCTCCTTCTTCTCTTTGAAGATCTGTCCATCCGATTGTGTCATCCAGGTCAGTTTGGCGTCTGCTGGCATCCCACTCTCCCTCAGTCTCTGCTGAATCTGGAGAGCAGAACCCAAGTCATTCAGAACCACCTCTAACCATGGAATGTACAGTAGTGTGTGACCAGAGAATCACTATGGCTTCATTTCCTTATGTTTACCCAGAGCAGCCCACAAATGTAGAATCACACTTCAGAATCACACTTGTAGTACAGCAACAGTACTCTCCAGCACTGTATATTAATGTCACAGTGAATATGCTGAACTAGCACACATCTCCAAATGACATCAGAAGGGCAATCCCTTATTAGTGCATTAAGGCAAAAACGAACTTAACTAACTAACTAACTTTATGCAATGCAATCTAGTTTTAAATATCGTTTAACGTGTAATCAGAATTATGGTGTCAAGGCAGCAGAAAGAGATTAAAAACCCAGATATGAGCATTCCCAGCTCAGACTCATGTAGGAGTCTGGACTCACCTGCTGTAGGAAGGCCTGCTGCACGGAAGGGTCATTGATGTTCACCTGAGAATCTACCTGAAGCTCCACTCTCACAATCTGCCTCTTCACCTCTTTGGGGTCTGCACAGAGCAACACACACATGCACAGATTGTTTGGATTAGCTAGGAAGACCCTTAGGGTGTGTTTACAATGTGTTTTTTGAAATGTGCCTTGGACGATTTGATCCCAAATGGACAGCCAAGACCCATCAAGGTTGACACACGTACAGTATCCAAGGTGCATAGCCAGAGACACAGCTGACCACTTGAGTTTAGATTCTATAACCATTATAGTCCATGAGCCAGCAGAGAAGTTGATGCCACGAGAGGGCACCAAACCAAACTCGTTTTATTTTGTTTCTCTATGCCCCCCCATGACAAAACTGTGTGATGGACTTTCCAAACTCACAGCTTAAGATTTCTACAGCCACTTAGTAACAGTAAATTTCCCTTTGAAATGGATTTAGGTGGCAAAAAGTGACCGAGTCCCAGGTCATGCATTTTTGTGTTATAGATACCTATACCTATTGTTATCAGAAAATAACAATAAAGTTTGGTGCCCTCAGTTGGCACCGATAGTGGGCCTCTGGCTAATGAACTATTACTGTCATATCTACTAGAACGCAGTGGGAACACATCAGAAAGTATTAGCAGCAGTGCAAACAGCGCAAAACAGAGTCAATGAACGCGAGAGGAGAGTAGCGAGTCTCCTCTACCAAGTCGATTAACGAATGCAGCGCAAACCACAGTCAATGAATGCAAAAGGAGAGTAGCTGACCCTCCTCTCGCGTTCATTGACTGTGGTTTGCGCTGTATTCCTTACCTAGGTTGTTTTTGCTCTGGAACATTCCTTTAGGGTAAAAATTCTTTAGGGCTAGCCTGATGAGCCAGACCCACATTAAAATGTAGGGTCTGGGAACTCACCATTCGCAGTGCTCAGTCCGAGGGGCGGGATAATCGGTTGTCTTTCAAATTCCCTCTGCACGCAATAGGATAGCGCTACAACTCATGAGTCCCATGCGTTTTCCCACCAGTGGAGCTAGTTGGCTAGTTCAAACTCTTGCCAACTTAAAAAAAGCTTAACTCGTGTCACGCTGTTCGCCAACAGCAACATCCATCTTCTTTGTTTTCAAGTAGCAGGGAATTCACGCTGAACCATTTCAACTCTGCCATAAATCGTTATGCTAGTACCACCATTATAGAGACAGTACCACCACAGAAAGGACCACCATTAGGAGCTAGTACCACCATTACAGAGACAATACCATCACAGAGAGGACCGCCATTAGGAGCAAGTTTCACCATTACAGAGACAATACCATGACAGAGAGAACTACCATTAGGAGCAAGTTTCACCATTACAGAGACAGTATCATAACAGAGAGAACTACATGTACCATTAGGAGCAAGTTTCACCATTACAGAGACAGTACCATCACAGAGAGAACTACCATTAGGACCTAGTACCACCATTACAGAGATACATCCACTAGAGCTAGGCCCTGAGATTGCAGGCCCACTCCACCATTCATACGTAATCAGCACATCTGCTCAGGATCATGCTGTTGTCTTTGTCTGAACCCCCATCAAGCAGAGAAAAGGGACAGTGACTCACCTTCATAGCAGATGAAGGGTGTTTGATGATCATCACAGCTTACATCATTCCACCACCCCACCGGTGCATTAAGAATTTCAGCACAGAACTCGTCACTGCTGCCATAATTGGGTTCTCCAGTGTTCCAGAGGCGGAATAAGGAGCTGCTGCCATCTGACCACTCCCAGGCATCTCTGAACAGGCCGATCCAGGCACCTCCAATTCCTCTGTTATTAGATGCAACTCCTACATGACTCCCTGCTCTTACTATGTTTATCTGGTCGTCCTCTTTCTGATTCCTCACACTGGCCAGGTCTGTGTGTTGTTTTCTGCAGTATCTCTGAGCGTCTGCCCAGTTCTTCTCCTCAGTAACCAGCACATATGGATGTGTGGAGTTTCCCCCTGTGGTAATGCATGGATTAACTGAGAATCAGCACAGCTTAACAGACTGAACTAGTGTGAGTTTACAAGTATACCTGCACAGTTCTGATGCATGTATTTCTGAGTAAATGAATAATCTTCTCACCATCATAGCAGATGAAGTGAAGGATGTGGCTACACCTGTCATCATGCCATTTTCCATTTACTCCCTTGTACACACACTCTTGATCACCTCCTTCTGGTTGTTGATTACCCCAGTTCCTGAACTCTGCATCATTCTCTCTGTAGAAACCCCTGTCAGCCAGAGACCACTGCCACTTGCAAGGACTACTTCCCTTCTTTAGCCCAATCCACGCCTTCTCAACACCTGCTTCATGTATCATGCTCTTCACCTTCTCCATCTCTGTCATGTTGTCTATGGTGACGAGGTCAGTGAACTTCTCTCTGCAGTACTGCTGAGCTTCTGTCCAGTTCTTCTGCTTCTTCACCACATGGAACTGACGTGGCACAGAGGAGGAGAGACTGCCCAGACCTGAGAGGAGAGAGGAGCATACACACACACACACACACACACACACATACACACACATACACACACACACACATACACACACACACACACACACATACAGACACACACACACACACACACACATACACACAGACACACACACACACACACACACACACACACACACACACACACACACACACACACACACACACACATACACACACATACACACACACACACATACACACACACACACACACACACAGACACACACACACACACACACACACACATACAGACACACACACACACATACACACACACACACACACACATACAGACACACACACACACACACACACAGACACACACACACACACACACACACACACACACACATTCACATACAAACACGTTTTTATGCATGACCGTATCGGCCGCTATCGGGACACCAAGTAGGCTGTTCAATTCTGATTTTTTACAGTGAATAAAAGACACTTCACTGATAATCACAACAGATCACAATTTACATCATAAGAACATGCACACACACGCAAACAATGTGCTTATACGGCTTAGAGTCAGGTCATACTGCTAGTCCTCCTGTGTTGTTCTTACATTTTGACACAGTCTAGCCATCTACATTTCTGCCATTCCACAGAATACTGTATGCCATGTTTTAGTCATGTGTTTATTATGTCAGGGATCATATAGGGATTGTCAAAAGGATTTTTTTGGCTGCACCAATCACATCGGTGTATCTGATATGTAGGCCACAGGCGAGCTAAACAGATGACAACAGCGCTGCGACATCGAAGTCCGGAATCAATCAGTAAACACTGGTCGTAGTGTTATCCAATTGTGTGCAGTGATATTTTCAAATGCATGCTTGGTGCCGTCCATCAAGTTGGGCCATTTTCATTACTCATAGCCAGATCCAAATCTTTGTAGATTTGGGACTAGATTTCCAGTCTAGGATGGAGTAGGATATGGAGACAACTTGACAAGCGTGATTTATTTTCGTGGACTGGACTGGGCGACGGTCATATTTTGTACCGCTATACGGTGCATCTAGTTTCTATTATGTGTAATTCTGGCAGGAAATGCATAGCAGTAAATAATATGAGCACCGTTCATCCCTGCATAATCTTTCAGCAGAAAATAAATGACCCTTCTCAATTTCTCATCTCTACATATCTACCCTTACATTCTGTACCCTTGGTTGCGCAATGATTGTTGTGTGTGTGTGTGTGTGTGTGTGTGTGTGAGTGAGTGGTTGTCATTTCCTCTGTTGTCCTGTAGATGGTGGTGTGGAGCCAGTTGTTTTGACCATTTGACATCATAACTCATATCAAATATAAATTGCAGTGCCCCTGATTAACAGAATTTCATGAAACTTAGTTTGCATCAAGAGGAATAAAATATCACACACATACAAACCATAACTATGTAAGAGAATGAATCAGTTAATCTGTTCACCTTTCACTTAATTAATTAATTAAGGGCAAGGTGAACTGGTGAGTTTCCTGAACGATTTCCTGAAAGTCCCCAAACCTATCACAAGAACGAATATTATAAGAATAATATCACGAGAAGAATATAATATTAGGTAACCCATTCTGTGGAATCACAGAGGAAGAGAATCTTGACTGTGACCTCTTAGCGCTAACGGATGGTCGACACAGCAGACGCTCATTAGAGGACTGCAGTGGGAGAGAGGGCTCGTTAAGCTGGAACATGGAATTCAAATATGTATACAAATAAGGAGGTAAGTCCCCCCCCCCCCCCCCCCCCCCCCGGACCTTCTCCAACCCGCTAATCAAACGACTTGTGTTCTCACTACAGCCGTGCGAGAAGAGAAGCGTGTATTGTACAGGGTCACAGGTGGAGCGATTACTGATTATTCTTCAGCGTGCCGTCTTCATCCTCCCATCAGACCATATCCCTAAAGCTGGGTTTCACAGTGCCGTCTTCATCCTCCCATCAGACCCTATCCCTAAAGCTGGGTTTCACTGTGTCGTCTTCATCCTCCCATCAGACCCTATCCCTAAAGCTGGGTTTCACTGTGTCGTCTTCATCCTCCCATAAGACCCTATCCCTAAAGCTGGGTTTCACAGTGCAGTCTTCATCCTCCCATAAGACCCTATCCCTAAAGCTGGGTTTCACTGTGTGTGAATGGGGTATACATAAAGGGGTGCCAATAATATTTATAAAATAATATTTATTTCTTTATGAGAATTTTTTTATTTTAATAAATTGCTACCTTCAAGGGTAAAAAGGGTTCTCCAATGTTTTCTCAGTTAGCCTTTTAAAATGATATCAGATTAGTAAACAGAATGTGCCTTTGGAACACTGGATGAATGGTTGCTGATAATGGGCAATGTACATATTGCATTAAAGATCAGCTATTTCTTTCTACAACATTTGAGAACCCACATAATGTAATCTGAAAACTGCTGCCCTGATTTAAAAAACAATGCAATTGATCTCAGCTGGTATTCTGACTATAACGGAATGGAATGGAAATTTCTAAGTGACCCCAAACTGTTGACCGGTAATGTAGGCTATGTAACCCATGTAATATTTAAATTCCTTCTTGATGAATTGTAATGGCACCTAAACTAATGTGGCAGTGTCACAACACAAAAGAAGTATTTCTTTACCCCTTTTTACTCTTTACCAGGGGTGCCAATAAATGTGGAGGGTGTTGTGTATACACACAGACAGAGAAAGAGAGAGAGGACACACACACAAACAGCACAGCACAAGCACTCATATCACAGGACCTTCTCAACACAAAACACCCAAATACACACACACACACACAAACACACACACACACAGGTGCATATACGGTACCTAGGAAGAGCAGGAGGAAGCATCCTGAGTGATCCATGACTGGAACAAAATGGAAAAACAATCATCTCTCTCTGACTAAACATTTCACTGTTCACCTGATCACAGGACAATGAGTGATCATTGCTGAACTGGTGATATTCTCATTATTATATCATAATCATAACCATGGAATTTTGAAAGAACAGCAGAAAGACAATATCGCCAAAATACCTGCATTTAAATTTTCAGATATTGTATGATTTGTTTTTACATTATTGAAGTCTGAATATCTATGCAAAAGACACACAGCCAGGTTGCGTTTGGGTAATTTATAACCCATATTCATAAAGGACACAGAGCCAGGTTGCGTTTGGGTTATTTATAACCCATATTCATAAAAGACCGTAAAGGGTCCAATGCGCATCTCCGGAGCATGACCTACCTGTGTGATGTCGTCTCTGCTGGACTCTGCTGCCTTCTGCCCCGTGTCCACCCCGTTCCTTCCTGTTAATGCCCCGCTTTTTTCCCGGGGTTTCCCCCAAACTGCCCCAGTCAGATATCACATAAAGCGATCTCTTGTCACAGACAGTTGTTTACCCAGAGCAGAATTTCCTCCACTTCACACAGACATTTACATTTAGAGTGGGAGATGACTGCAGTGATCCTGTATGTATGTAAGTTAAAGTTGTGAGGCTGCATCCAGTGAAGAAACACTGAGACTTTGATAAAGCCCAGGAGATGTGGACTTGATGCATCCAGTGAAGTGCTAAAGCCCAGGAGATATGATAGATAGATAGAGATACTTTTATTGATCCCCAAGGGGTCAAAAGGGGAAATTTGTGCTCTGCATTTTACACATCCGGGGGTAGTGTACAACACACAGTGTACACCCATTCAAACACACACACACACACCCTCAGAGCAGTGAGTACACTAGGAGCACACATACACAACCAGAGCAGCAGGCAGCTCTAGGCACCCAGAGCAGTTGGGGGTTAGGTGCCTTGCTCAAGGGCACCTCATGCGTGGATATGGATGTGGGAGAGTGCTGTTCAGTCACTGCCCCCACCCACATGTTTCCTACCAGTCGGGGATTGAACTGGCCACCCTTCAGTCACAAGTCCGATTCCCTTACCGTTAGGCCACAGATGCCCGCAATGGATGTGATGTAAGAGTTATGAAATATGAAATTAGTGTTCTGTCTCTTCAGTATTTGCATAGAGACATGCGCCAGAAGCAGATGCCAACAGCAGAAGTTCTGTTCACAAAACAAGCCCAAAATGTATAACCAAATTATGTGCAAATGCACCAACATGCACACGCGCACTCACACACAGTTCTCACACTCACCTGTGCACATCATGCTGATCAAAGTATGTTTATTAGCCTAGTAGCTCATTTGTACATTTTACATATCAAATTAGAAAACCTAATCAACCCTACACGCCACTCAGCTGCTAGTACAAACCTGGGTCATCTCTAGCATTGACTACTACAACGCCCTTATTACGGGCCTTTCAGCTTGTGCTTGTGGTGGAACCGTTACAGATGGTGCAGAACGCTGCAGCTTGTACTTGTGGTGGAACCGTTACAGATGGTGCAGAACGTTGCAGCTTGTGCTTGTGGTGGAACCATTACAGATGGTGCAGAACGCTGCAGCCTGTCTGGTCTTCAGTCATCCAAGAAGGGCACATGTTACCCTGCTGTTCATGGAGCTCCACTGGCTACCCTTAGCCGCCTGCATCAAATTCAAGTCACTAATGCCTGCATACAAAGTGATGCTGGGTCTGACTCTGCACCCACCTGACTAAACCGCTTCGCTGCACGGCGGTCATAATAAGGACAGACATAAAATTGCAACGAGCATGGAAGCAAGACACAAAGCAAAACAGCAGTGCCCATTCTGACATCAAGCACATGGTCCAACAGCGGAGGACATCGGCTGGAGATGGTTGAAGTGGCAAGGCTATAATGAAACAAAACAATATCACACTATGACTCAAACAACTCTCTAATACCATAGAGCACATAGTCTGCACCATGAGCTACCTGGCATATACATACATAAGCGTTATACCCAATGATCCCGGCAATGAAGCAATCAATTTTTTTGAGGTTAGGTGTTTTTTTTAAATATATATTGACCCGCCTATTGCAACACATCGTAATTTAGCTTTATTTGCTTCCCAGCCTGTGTTGCAAGTCAGAAGCTTGTTTATAGGCTATTATTGTTATTGTGGTTGAAACAGAAACAAAATTATGGGATTTGCCCATTAAAATTGATTTAATTAGTTAAAAAGACATCATAAATGTATGAAACTACTAGATCTAACCCAGTATAAAAATTCAGCTGATACATTTAGTAATTATCTTCATGGATGAGCTGTGGTGAATGAAAGTGTCTGAAATCAGCAGATAGTACGAGGTAAGCACATAGCCTACGTATAATAACAGTGTGGATAAGTGAATATAATCAGATCAGATATATGCAGGGCAGACTGTAAAACCACTGTAAACGGTAAATATCTACCAAATCAAAGCATTCACTGTGCCCACCTGGCCTAATATAGTTTTTACTCATATAAACCTTTTCCATATTGTAGACATTCCTGTAACCAAAGATTTGACCGTGAAGGAACTTTCTGAATGTTCTGTTAGGGAATGTCCACAGAGAACGTTCCCGCGCCCTTCAGCGGACATGCTGGTGTGACCAGCCTGTCATGTGGGATAATACAGCTGGTGTAAGATGGTCATGCTGGTGACCAGCCTGCCAATCTTGACATTGTTGGTGTAAGATGGTCATGCTGGTTTGCTAGAATGACCAACATAAGCTGGCATGGCCAGTTAAACCGGCAACATAGACCAGCAACACCAGCTCAAATGACCAGCTTGAGGTGGTACGACAAGCAAAACCAGCTGAATTATCATTGTAAGCTGGGTAAACCAGCTGAAGGTATGTTTTCTCAAGAGTTTTGCTGGTCTAGCTGGTCAACCATCATATCAAACAAGCTGGTCAACCAGCAAGCCACCTTAAGCTGGTCAGGCTGTTTTTTTCAGCAGGGCTGTTTCTCAAATGATGTACAAGAATATAGACAATCATCAAACTGATCAAAGTCATTTTTATTAGGAGTCAGCACACTAGCCCATTTGTATATTTAACATAGTGGATTAGAAAGGTTAATCACGCTCATCAGAAATAGCTAGGTACATCAGGTCAGGAACAGCAAACATTCACCACAGAACTCTACACTTGACAAAGTTGACTGTACTTTTGTGCTGTCAAAACATGACATCATTGCTAACAAACACAACACATTAAAATTGCAGTATTGAACTATATCAATTTCTGATTTCCAAAAAGGAAATATAATGGGGTCATTCCACAGGTTACTCTATACAACCACAGGTGGCACTGTGGTAACTTCAGGGTGGAAAATATTTGCATAAGACAAGTCAAATTGTTGTTTTTAAAAAGAAGGGATCATGGAGAATAAAGAGAAAAATATTTAAAAAATCTTTGTATATTCCCACAAGGTGTTTGGGTGCTCTGAAAATGAGAACCAAAATGATTTTTTACAAACTTGTGAGGTCTGCTGTTCAGACCCTGAAGGAATTTATTTTCTGTTCATTGCTTTTTGTGAGAGTGTTTCTGCTTACCTCAATAAGGAACATAAATCAAGAGCCTATGTTGAGTACAAATATGTCTTCTGAAGGCCTAAACAGAGCCCAGCCAAAAACTCCAATAACATTTTTATCAACTGTGAGGGACAGCTATGACCAAGCAGGATCATCCAGACCAAACGTGACAATTTTGCTATATACTATTCCTATTTATGTACCAGCATGCAAAATTTGAGCCTCCTATATTGCGCTATGGGCTTGTGAACTTTGACAAAAATAAGAGGCCAAACAAAATCGACACCCCCCTCCCCCCGTAAAACTGGCTGTATCTTGGAAAGTATTGATCTTACATAAAAGTAATTTTATAGTGTGTCTCCTGGGTACACCTGGTAATTTTTTCAGAATTTTGTAAGACCTAAGTGCGTGGGCCCTGGTTGAATTGACGTGGAATGACCCAATGGTAGTAACATATGAAATTGTATATAGTTGTAAAGTTGCTTATGATGAAATGAGTAGTGAAGATGAATGGGAGCGGGAGGACCCTGAGGAGTTTCTCCAAGGCTGCTCTGGACTGAGAAGGATTCAGTCACACCACTCTGTAAGAGGAGGTGAACACACACACACACACACACACACACACACACACACAATTAGACTGAAGTGTGTAGTAGCCAGTGTGTATTCATTTGTATCAGAAGACCCCCCCCCCCCACACACACACACACACACACAGACACACACACACACACACTCATGTCCATAATGAGCAAAGACTCACCCTCAGTGGTGCAGATGAAGTTGAGTTTGTCTGTCTTAGTCAGGTTGCTGACCCACAGCCCCCCTCCAGACTCCACTGCCCCGACTCTTTGTTGGAAGGACCCCGCTTGGTCGTGCCCTTGGGTCCAGTTGCTGTAGCAGACGGTCTGTCCACAGACCCAGTACCAGCCCACGCCGTAGGAGTGGAGCAGGCCCAGCCACACGTGAGCAGTGGAGGCTCCTTTAGCCCGCTCACTCACCCAGCGCTGGACCCGCTCGGACGTCACAGACACCAGGTCCACATGGTGCTCTCGGCAGTACTGCAGAGCCTCTCTCCAGGTCTTATTCTCATGGACCAGAACCAGCTTGTCTGGAGGGAAAATATGAGAGATACAGTGAGAGAATACTGATTACTGCTCAGTGCTGGAGTCCTTCTAAGATTCTCATTTTATCTGCAGTATCTAAATGTGCTGAGTGACGAAAAGTGACAAGAGTGCTGGGTCTGCACACAATAACTCATAAAAGCTTATGTTAAAAGCTTCTGACATCCACACCTCACACTCACACACCATTTTCCACACTCTCTTCCCTCCTCCCACTCCACTTCCCTCCCTTCTCTTCTCTATCCCCTCTTCTCCTCCTCCATACTTCTATTAGTACTTAATATGTAGGCACTCCTATCCTCTAGCACTAGTATTTACTGATACAGCGATAACTCATAGCTATATTCTCCTCTGCACTGTAGTTAAATGATGGGTGTGTTCGAAACGGGAGACAGCTGCCTACTGCCTCCCTCCCTACATAGAGAGCTGTCTCACTAGACATGACTTTGGATTAAATGCATCTTTTAAAAATGAGCGTAGCCCTCTAGAATCTTTGGTTAACACCAGGGGCGTTGCTAGCTATTTCAAACATTTGGGGCTAGAGCCCAGAAGTTAGAGATGTTTTTGTCCGGGGGTTCGGGAGTTTCTCCCCCGAGAGATTTTGAAAATCGGGCTGATGAACATGCAATTTTAACCTACTATGAGAATTAAAAGGAAGGCAATTGTAGTGACTCACGTCACGGCATTCTGAATATTTTGATGTTTAAAGCCCGTGTAAGGAGAACGTCTCTTCTGCCAAAGTGCACCACATACAACACCCAAAATATGACATTAAAATAGCCTGTAGAATAAACATCGTCATGCACCTCTATCAAGTGCAGGTGTAAGCGTTCGTCTCGGGATAAACATTTGGACGTCATCCCCTTCAATTAATGGGCTATGGGTGCCTTGAAAGCAATGCATTTGGGTTGTGTAGGCTATCACGAACTTTTGCCTAAAGAAAAAGTTCATTCTGTCAAAATCAAGCCCAACATGCATTGCTTGGAAGCCCCCTCAAACGAGGTCAGGTTTACCATATTTACTGCGCATGTGATTCAATAGTAGCCTTAATCACGATATATTGAAACTGAGCTGATCGAAATGTCCTCCTGGGTTGCGGGAGATGATGACACACTGTGAGTTTCCGCTTCTTGTCCCTGCTCTGCCATTTTTTTCTCTAAATAAACTTCTAATATCCATTTGTCCTTCTGTACACTTATTTCGCTAAGGCTAGTTAGTAGAAGCACGAAACAGCAATGCGTAATAGCGTAGAGGAGAATTGAAATTGCAACATTGTGCAACAAATGATTCTAAACCTGCCCAGATCACGTCAGATTTTCTTGCGCTGCTGTTAATGCACACAATGGACACAAAACACAAAAGCCTCTTCTACGGGGCTATTTATTTCATTCACGATTAGAGTTTTTGTTGTTGTTGTTGACGGTCCATAGATCCGGGGCTATCCCCAGAGGATCCGGGGCTATAGCCCCGAATTCCCAGGTCTAACGACGCCACTGGTTAACACTACGGTATGACGTTAGCAAAGGCCTGACGTTAAACTAAATTAGCTTACGTAAGCTAGCAGGCTAACGGTATAAATTAGTTTTACGGCCGGCAGATATATCAGACCAGACGCTATTAATGGTTACAACAATGACATAATCAGATAGTAAATTGTTTATTTCTCATCTCTAATCTACAAATCTAAGCAAAATAAGGTCACACAAATGACATTTTAAACAGATTCAGCAGCCATTACCGATGTCATCCGCCATGTTTCACAGCTGTTTCAGACGTTGCCGCAAGGGATTATGGGTAGGAGGGAGCATGAAGTGTGCATCGATGCTGCCTCCAAAAATGACTGTTATTTGGGAATTCTAAGATATTTCGAACCGCACTTGCTGCCTTGCTCCCCAGTTAGATATCTTAAAAGGCAGCAACTTTACCCGTTTCGAACATACACGATATTCTAACACTGTAGCCCTGTAGTTTAAAAGTTTGAATCTTAAAATGTTCATAGCTTACATTTTATTCCATTGATGTAGTGTAGCTCTGTAGCTTAAACCTAAAAATGCTTAAATGTTAATAGCCTAAATGTTATTCCATTGCTGTAAGTCGCTTTGGGCATCCACCAAATGAATAAATGTATATAAATGTATGAGAGAGGCAGTACCAGAGAGGACCGCCATTAGGAGCTACATGTAGTACCACCATTACAGAGACAACATCATAATAGAGGGCACCACCATTAGGAGCTAGTACCACCATTACAGAGACAACATCATAATAGAGGGCACCACCATTAGGAGCTAGTACCACCATTACAGAGACAACCTCATAATAGAGGACACCACCATTAGGAGCTACATGTAGTACCACCATTACAGAGACAACATCATAATAGAGGGCACCACCATTAGGAGCTAGTACCACCATTACAGAGACAGTGCCATCACAGAGAGGACCACCATTAGGAGCTAGTACCACCATTACAGAGACACCATCACAGAGAGAACCACCATTAGGAGCTAGTACCACCATTACAGAGACACCATCACAGAGAGGACCACCATTAGGAGCTAGTATGGTGGATTTTCATGATTTAAAGGGATGTAATCAGGGGTTTCATAAGGGTTTATAATATTGCATGGGTTTTCATGTTTTAGAAGAATGTAGTCATGAGTGTCATACGTTTTTATGTCACTGCATGTGCTGTGAGCAGGGTGAGGTCATTGTATCTTGTGTAGGCCAGACCAACTATCAGAGGAGTGAGGTGAGTGGAAAAGTACTGGGGGTACCAGGATGAGGAGCATCTCCTCCTTACATGGTCAAGGGAAGGGGGTGTTATCCAGCTGGTGAGCACCGGACAGGACAGGGAGTAGGAGGCCGCTGTGTCTTATGATTTAGGGCCTGTCCAGCTAGGAAGAGAATCAGATAAGAAGGCCCTATTTCCCCAAACTGGAAAGAACCAGAAAACCTCTATTTTACATATGTTTCCTATGCATTAGACAGGTTTGCATATAGTTTTATGCATGATGGGAAGATGGTTTCCACCAATGTAAGCGACCCTGCTTAATGCTGATTGCTGAAAGGTGTTTTTGGGGATGACGTGAGAGGGTGGCACTTCTCGAGGGCCAAGGGGTATAAAATATAGTGTATAGCCCTCCGTAGGCAGATTTCGTCGGGGGCCCCAGCTGATGACATCTCCTCCCTATTGCTTTGATGGTTGGTCTGGACTTTGGTTAGGCTGTACTATCATTGCAATATGGAGAATAAAGATCAACAGTCTTCAGAAAGTCTTCTGTCTACATTGTCTCCTTCGGACGCCTTGTTCCAGAGTGCTAAATTACTAAATAGTCAAGTGGTAATTGTTAATTGGCAAATTGGATTCGGAAGTGGACATTTTCCACGACACTAGTACCACCATTACAGAGACAGTACCATCACAGAGAGGACCACCATTAAGGAGCTAGTACCACCATTACAGAGACACCATCACAGAGAGGACCACCATTAGGAGCTAGTACCACCATTACAGAAATAAATCCACTAGGCCCTGAGATAGCAGGCCCACTCCACCATCTTAAGGGCATCAGCACATCTGCTCAGGAGCATCAGCAGGTCATGACAGTGACTCACCTTCATAGCAGATGAAGTGACCACGATGGTGACATCCTGCATCGATCCACCAACCGGATATAATTTGAGTGCATGCCACACCCGGATTATTGGGTTCTCCAGTGTTCCAGTGGCGGAATGAGGAGCTGCTGCCATCTGACCACTCCCAGGCATCTCTGAACAGGCCGATCCAGGCAGATGTATCTCCTCTAACTTCCTCTATCTGGTCGTTCTCTGTCTGATTCCTCACACTGGCCAGGTCTGTGTGGTTCTCTCTGCAGTATTTCTGAGCATCTGCCCAGTTCTTCTCCTCAGTAACCAGCACATAGGGATGTGTGGAGTTTCCCCCTGTGGTAATGCATGGGTCAACGGAGAATCAGCACAGCTTTACAGTCTGAACTAGTGTGAGTGTAACAAACAGTCGCATAGTATGGCTGCCTCTATCCATGAGTGAGTCGGAATTTACGTCAGTGTACATCAGGTCATTACACACGTCAGGCACGCCTGCAGGTGTACGTCCGTACGCACTGTGCGTACCATCAGGCTACTCAACAACGAGAGAAAATTTCCCTTGTGTGTGTGTAATGTGTATTCACACTAAATTGGCCCACCATACCTTCCCAACTATGCACAGTATCCCATTAGCTGCATGCCATCAGGCTATTTACAATTTTATATTACGTAACTTAGTGAACACGTTATCAAAATTAACGCGCACGCATTTTGTTTGAGCAGGAGACAGAATACGCACGCAGGCACGCAACTAGGCTACTTGTTGTTTTCTTTTACTCGGCTATATATGGTTATCAGCACACAATGTTGAGCTAATTCACTAACTCAATACTCATCATCACAAACAACGAAAACAGAAAGTATGGAGGCAGCAAAGCTAGAGGAGTTATTCCAGATGGGCAAGAACAAGGTAGGCAATTGGTGTGCTTGTCAGAACATTAGACTGCATTACAGCTGTTTAAATCCAGACGTCACGGTACGTTAGACAAAACAAGGTAACTTTAGCCTGTATAGGGCTGTATCAAGTTGTCCAAATGAATAGGTCATTGCAGGGGGGGGGGGGGGTGGGTGTGTATACAATAGCATTAATTCCTGCAGGCGCCCCTGACACACGTCATCATTCTTAGATCTGCACAGTTTGGATGCATGTATTGCTGAGTGAATGAATAACCTTGTTCTGAATGAAAGAAGTTGGATTCTCACCATCATAGCAGATGAAGGAATCGCTGTCACTACACTTGTCATCACACCATTCTCCATTTGCATGTTTCATAGCCACACACTCTTCTTCAGCACCTCCATTGTTTTGGTTTGAAGCCCAGTTCGTGAACTCTGATTCATTCTCTCTGTAGAAATCCCTGTCAGCCAGAGACCACTGCCACTTAGGACTGCTTCCCTTCTTCAGCCCAATCCACGTATTTCCAGCACCTGCTTCATTGATCAAGCTCTTCACCTTCTCCATCTCTGTCATGTTGTCTATGGTGGCGAGGTCAGTGAACTCCTCTCTGCAGTACTGCTGAGCTTCTGTCCAGTTCTTCTGTTCCTTCACCACATGGAACTGACATGGCACAGAGGAGGAGAGACGGCTGAGACCTGAGAGGAGAGAGGAGTACACACACACACACACACACACACACACACACACGCACACACACACACAAACACACACACACATTCACATACAAACACATGTTTTTATGCATGCCAGTATCAGCCGCTATCAGGACACTAAGTAAACTGTTACATTCTGAATTTTTACAGTGAATAAAAGACACTTTGCTGATAATCACAACAGATCACAATTTACATTATAATAACATGCACACACGCAAACAATGTGCTTATACGGCTTAGAGTCAGGTTATACAGCTATCCCTCCTGTGTTGTCCTTACATTTTGCCACATTTTAGCCATCTACATTTCTGCCATTTTTTTGCCACAGAATACTGTATGCCATGTTTTAGTCATGTGTTTATTATGTCAGGGATCATATAGGGATTGTCAAAAGGATTTTTTTGGCTGCACCAATCACATCGGTGTATATGATATGTAGGCCAGAGGCGAGCTAAACAGATGACAACAGCGCTGCGACATCGAAGTCCGGAATCAATCAGTAAACACTGGTCGTAGTGTTATCCAATTGTGTGCAGTGATATTTTCAAATGCATGCTTGGTGCCGTCCATCAAGTTGGGACATTTTCATTACTCATAGCCAGATCCAAATCTTTGTAGATTTGGGACTAGATTTCCAGTCTAGGATGGAGTAGGATATGGAGACAACTTGACAAGCGTGATTTATTTTCGTGGACTGGACTGGGCGACGGTCATATTTTGTACCGCTATACGGTGCATCTAGTTTCTATTATGTGTAATTCTGGCAGGAAATGCATAGCAGTAAATAATATGAGCACCGTTCATCCCTGCATAATCTTTCAGCAGAAAATAAATGACCCTTCTCAATTTCTCATCTCTACATATCTACCCTTACATTCTGTACCCTTGGTTGCGCAATGATTGTTGTGTGTTGTCATTTCCTCTGTTGTCCTGTAGATGATGGTGTGGAGCCAGTTGTTTTGACCATTTGACATCATAACTCATATCAAATATAAATTGCAGTGCCCCTGATTAACAGAATTTCATGAAACTTAGTTTGCATCAAGAGGAATAAAATATCACACACATACAAACCATAACTATGTAAGAGAATGAATCAGTTAATCTGTTCACCTTTCACTTAATTAATTAATTAAGGGCAAGGTGAACTGGTGAGTTTCCTGAACGATTTCCTGAAAGTCCCCAAACCTATCACAAGAACGAATATTATAAGAATAATATGACGAGAAGAATATAATATTAGGTAACCCATTCTGTGGAATCACAGAGGAAGAGAATCTTGACTGTGACCTCTTAGCGCTAACGGATGGTCGACACAGCAGACGCTCATCAGAGGACTGCAGTGGGAGAGAGGGCTCGTTAAGCTGGAACATGGAATTCAAATATGTATACAAATAAGGAGGTAAGTCCCCCCCCCCCGGACCTTCTCCAACCCGCTAATCAAACGACTTGTGTTCTCACTACAGCCGTGCGAGAAGAGAAGCGTGTATTGTACAGGGTCACAGGTGGAGCGATTACTGATTATTCTTCAGCGTGCCGTCTTCATCCTCCCATCAGACCCTATCCCTAAAGCTGGGTTTCACAGTGCCGTCTTCATCCTCCCATCAGACCCGATCCCTAAAGCTGGGTTTCACTGTGTGTGAATGGGGTGTACATAAAGGGGTGCCAATAATATTTATAAAATAATATTTATTTCTTTATGAGAATTTTTTCTTTTAATAAATTGCTACCTTCAAGGGTAAAAAGGGTTCTCCAATGTTTTCTCAGTTAGCCTTTTAAAATGATATCAGATTAGTAAACAGAATGTGCCTTTGGAACACTGGATGAATGGTTGCTGATAATGGGCAATGTACATATTGCATTAAAGATCAGCCATTTCTTTCTACAACATTTGAGAACCCACATAATGTAATCTGAAAACTGCTGTCCTGATTAAAAAAAAGAATGCAACTGATCTCAGCTGGTATTCTGACTATAATGGAGTGGAATGGACATTTCTAAGTGACCCCAAACCTTTGACTGGTAATGTATGTAACCCATGTAATGTTTAAATTCCTTCTTGATGAATTGTAATGGCACCTAAACTAATGTGGCAGTGTCACAACATAACAGAAGTATTTCTTTACACCCCTTTTTACTCTTTACCAGGGGTGCCAATAAATGTGGAGGGTGCTGTATATACACACAGACAGAGAGAGAGAGGACATGCACACAAACCGCACAACACAAACACCAGGGCTCGAATTACGTGGGAGCCAGAGGGAGCCGAGCTCCCATAGACTGGCTCCCATGAAAGCAACAAAGTCAAAAACCTGAGGGGGTCTCTCATATCTGAATATCTGTATCTGAATATCTGTAATTTAATCTTAAACAACCGCTCATTATCCATCCCTGTGCGATCTCTTACCATTAAAGACCTTAAATTCAAATATAGCCTACTACGGGACGTAGACCTACACTACGCTCTTGAACGCAGCATGACACTTCACCACCACCACACCACTAGACTATATGAGCAAACTGTATCAATTTGACAGCACTCGCAAATCTGAAGAAGTCACCCTGCTTTGATGTGAGTGTTTTGTCTATTTACATAGGCGTTCATTGGGCTAGCCTACATGGTTTGATACGTGCTGAAAAGTCCTGTTTGCTGTTGAACTTGCGCTTCACCTCTTCTATGTTGATTGACAAAGCCATAAATTATGGCCCATAATGCAGCCTACAATGATTGTGTTGTCTGATGATCTGTAGCTATCCTCTGCCATTCAGAGTTCCGGAAAGTTTCCAGATATTTTGAAACACCCAGGCTCGGACTGGTAATCTGTACAACCGGGCAAATGCCCGGTGGGCCGGTCCACATGTGGGCCGGTGACCTGCGGGATTTTCTTTTTTTTTTTTTAAAGTTATTTCGTCTATTTGCTAGACTTGTAGTCAAGACCGCCTAAACCGAGACCAAGACACTACCAAGACCAGAGGGTATCAAGACCGAGACCAAGACGAGACCAAGGCCAAGACAGACTGAGTCAAGACCAAGACAAAGTCGAGACGAGACCGAGACCAAGACCGAGACCAAAAAAAAAAAAAAAAAAAACAGCTAGCGAGCTAGTGTTACCAAAGTCCTTTTAGGCATGTCCCTCCACTCGGCGGCCATATTGCAACGCTTTTTGGGTACTCATCGGGCATCCTATTCAGCAGAAATGCGCGTGCGCAAGGCTTCACCACACCAACCGTGCTCCAGTGTCGAGTTCACAACACATGATTGGCACAATGTCTGCACAACACAGCACATAATTGGCTCAAAGTAGTCAACTCACACCACATGATTCGCTCAATGTATACACATGTCGACATTTTGCCAAGGAAGGGGTGGGATATGTGTAGACAACGGCCATATTGGCGTTGCAAACTAGCCCCATGCATTTCTATGGAGGATTTTTTCAGTGCTGTGTCTCCACATTAGAAAGTCTCTGGTGTTACACCATAACTTGCATCAATTGAATAAGAGCAGCATACTGGGGCAGGGTTCTAAAGTTTTGAGCTCAGCTTGGAGTGAGATTGGGGGGGGGGTGCACTCACTCACTAATTATAAAAAAAAAATGGAAAGAAGCATTAACCCTTTGAGACCTTGAATTTGCCATTGTAATCTATACATCCTATATCTTGTTTTTGTCTGGGAAAGTATAATGCATAGCCTATGTCTCTTATGTCAGCCTTATCAAAGGAAACCATTTGTTTTTTTCACCAGGAAGCATGTCAGTAGAAATAACTTTTCATATTTAGGTGGGATAGATTGGAATCTTGAAATATAACTAGAAATGCAATTCCAAGGAATTACCAGTGCATGAAAATGCTAGTTGTGATGTAAAATATCATGTATAGTTAAAACAGATAATAAAGAGATGGTTACTACGGTGATGCTAGGATAGACATGATGGTTGCATAGCTTAATAAAAGTTGATAGTTTAAAAGTAGACTGTTTAAAAGTTGAATGTAGATAGTTTAAAAGTTGTTGATAGACAGTAGATAGTTTAAAAGTTGTTGATAGACAGCTAGTTTAATAGATAGTTTAATGATAGTTTAAAAGTAGACCGTTTAAAAGTTGAAGGTAAATAGTTTAAAAGTTGTTGACAGACTGGAAGTTGAATGAATATTGATATTCAAATAGTTTAATGGCTGTGCATAGGTAGATATTTGACGATAACTGAAAGTTGGAGTGGCTCTAATGTTCACTAGCAGTTATGCTAAGATTTTTAACTATGCTAACCATGCTACTTAGCTAATGTTTTATAGCAGTGCTAGCAATGCTAACCTGCTAACCATGCTACTTAGCTAACGTTTTCTAGCAGTTTAATGAATGTTGATATTCAAATAGTTTAATGGCTGTGCATAGGTAGATATTTGACGATAACTAAAAGTTTGAACGGCTCTAATGTTTGCTAGCAGTTATGCTAAGATTTTTAATTCTTTTAACCATGCTACTTAGCTAATGTTTTATAGCAGTGCTAGCATGCTAACCATGTTACTTAGCTAACTTAACTAACATTTTCTAGCAGTTTTACTAAACATGCTAACTATGCTAACAATGTTAGCATGCTAACTATGTTAACCATGTTACTTAGCTAACTTAGCTAATAATTTTAGCAACTATGCTAACTAGCATGCTAACTACGCTAACCATGTGACTTAGCTAACTTAGCTAATCATTTTTAGTAATTTTGCTAAAAATGCTAACTAGCATGCTAACATGCTAGCATGCTAACTTGCTAGCATGCTAAATATGTTAACCATGTGACTTAGCTAATCATTTTTAGCAGTTTGGCTAAAAATGCTAACTAGCATGCTAACATGCTAGCATGCTAACTATGCTAACCATATGACTTAGCTAACTTAGCTAATCATTTATAGTAATTTTGCTAAAAATGCTAACTAGCATGCTAACATGCTAGCATGCTAACTATGCTAACCATGCTAACTAGCTACAGTGGGTAGGAGTCATAGTTGATGACAAGTAACAGTTACAATGGCTAAACAGTTAAAAAGTTCAGTAGTTTAAAGGGTTAAATTGTTTAACAGTGAAATATTGTAGTGAGGACTTTTATTTTGAAACAGTTTTTGGCAGAGGAAGCAGTTGAACAGGATGTGTAGTCTTAATAGGGCCAGTTTGTATGCTTAAAGCCTGAGACTGGCAGTTGAGATCCAGGTGGCCTGAACACCTGCCATAGGATTCTAATTGCTTAATGGCCGTATTATGATGTCATAATCGGCAATGTTAAGTCTATGGGGAATTTTAAAAAGTTTTTCTTTAATAGTTTAAAAAGTATAAAAGTTACAGATGAAAAATACATAGCAGCTTTGTCCGTTTGAATACCTACGTTACAAAGTTTGAATGAAGTTTCTAAGTTAAACTGTTCAAGAGAAATTGCGTCTAGAAAAAGTGGTAAGCGGAATAATAATAACTAGAAAAGCATTTCCTGAAGGAAATACAGTGCATGAAAATGCAAAAATATGATGAGGTCATATGGTTAAATTATTTGCTTGGTAGATAAGGTTTACTATAGTTGGAATGACTGAACAGTTAAATAGGTTGATAATTGAAATGGTTAAATTATTTAGGCAGATAGTTGACGATAACTAACAATTGGAATGGCTCCAATGTTTGCTAGTAGTTATGCTAACTATGTTAAAGATAATAATGCTAACCAAGTAACTACGCTAACTAGCATGCTAACAATATTAAAATGTTAACTATGCTAACCATATGACTTAGCTAACCTAGCTAATAATTTGTATTAGTTATGATAACTATGCTAATTAGCATGCTAACATGCTAATTATGTTAACCATGTGACTTAGCTAACTTCGCTAATCATTTTTAATAGTAATGCTAACTAGCATGCTAACATGCTAGCATGCTAACTATGCTAACCATGTGACTTAGCTAACTTAGCTAATCATTTTCAGCAGTTTTGCTAAAAATGTTAACTAGCATGCTAACATGTTAGCATGCTAACTATGCTAACCATGTGACTTAGCTAACTTAGCTAATCATTTTTAGCAGTTTTGCTAAAAATGGTAACTAGCATGCTAACATGTTAGCATGCTAACTATGCTAACCATGTGACTTAGCTAACCATTTTTAGCAGTTTTGCAAAAAATGCTAACTAGCATGCTAACATGCTAGCATGCTAACTATGCTAACCATATGACTTAGCTAACTTAGCTAATCATTTATAGTAATTTTGCTAAAAATGCTAACTAGCATGCTAACATGCTAGCATGCTAACTATGCTAACCATGCTAACTAGCTACAGTGGGTAGGAGTCATAGTTGATGACAAGTAACAGTTACAATGGCTAAACAGTTAAAAAGTTCAGTAGTTTAAAGGGTTAAATTGTTTAACAGTGAAATATTGTAGTGAGGACTTTTATTTTGAAACAGTTTTTGGCAGAGGAAGCAGTTGAACAGGATGTGTAGTCTTAATAGGGCCAGTTTGTATGCTTAAAGCCTGAGACTGGCAGTTGAGATCCAGGTGGCCTGAACACCTGCCATAGGATTCTAATTGCTTAATGGCCGTATTATGATGTCATAATCGGCAATGTTAAGTCTATGGGGAATTTTAAAAAGTTTTTCTTTAATAGTTTAAAAAGTATAAAAGTTACAGATGAAAAATACATAGCAGCTTTGTCCGTTTGAATACCTACGTTACAAAGTTTGAATGAAGTTTCTAAGTTAAACTGTTCAAGAGAAATTGCGTCTAGAAAAAGTGGTAAGCGGAATAATAATAACTAGAAAAGCATTTCCTGAAGGAAATACAGTGCATGAAAATGCAAAAATATGATGAGGTCATATGGTTAAATTATTTGCTTGGTAGATAAGGTTTACTATAGTTGGAATGACTGAACAGTTAAATAGGTTGATAATTGAAATGGTTAAATTATTTAGGCAGATAGTTGACGATAACTAACAATTGGAATGGCTCCAATGTTTGCTAGTAGTTATGCTAACTATGTTAAAGATAATAATGCTAACCAAGTAACTACGCTAACTAGCATGCTAACAATATTAAAATGTTAACTATGCTAACCATATGACTTAGCTAACCTAGCTAATAATTTGTATTAGTTATGATAACTATGCTAATTAGCATGCTAACATGCTAATTATGTTAACCATGTGACTTAGCTAACTTCGCTAATCATTTTTAATAGTAATGCTAACTAGCATGCTAACATGCTAGCATGCTAACTATGCTAACCATGTGACTTAGCTAACTTAGCTAATCATTTTCAGCAGTTTTGCTAAAAATGTTAACTAGCATGCTAACATGTTAGCATGCTAACTATGCTAACCATGTGACTTAGCTAACTTAGCTAATCATTTTTAGCAGTTTTGCTAAAAATGGTAACTAGCATGCTAACATGTTAGCATGCTAACTATGCTAACCATGTGACTTAGCTAACCATTTTTAGCAGTTTTGCAAAAAATGCTAACTAGCATGCTAACATGTTAGCATGCTAACTATGCTAACCATGTGACTTAGCTAAATTAGCTAATCATTTTTAGCAGTTTTGTAAAAAATGCTAACTAGCATGCTAACATGCTAGCATGCTAACTATGCTAACCATGTGACTTAGCTAACTTAGCTAATCATTTTTAGCAGTTTTGCTAAAAATGGTAACTAGCATGCTAACATGTTAGCATGCTAACTATGCTAACCATGTGACTTAGCTAACCATTTTTAGCAGTTTTGCAAAAAATGCTAACTAGCATGCTAACATGTTAGCATGCTAACTATGCTAACCATGTGACTTAGCTAAATTAGCTAATCATTTTTAGCAGTTTTGTAAAAAATGCTAACTAGCATGCTAACATGCTAGCATGCTAACTATGCTAACCATGTGACTTAGCTAACTTAGCTAATCATTTTTAACAGTTTTGCTAAAAATGCTAACTAGCTTCCTAACTAGCATGCTAACATGCTAACTATGCTAACCAAGTTACTTAGCTAACTTAGCTAACTAGCTACAGTGGGTAGGAGTCATAGTTGATGACAAGTAACAGTTACAATGGCTGAACAGTTAAAAAGTTCAGTAGTTTAAAGGGTTAAATTGTTTAACAGTGAAATATTGTAGTGAGGACTTTTATTTTGAAACAGTTTTTGGCAGAGGAAGCAGTTGAACAGGATGTGTAGTCTTAATAGGGCCAGTTTGTATGCTTAAAGCCTGAGACTGGCAGTTGATGCAGCTGGCCCGAACACCTGCCATAGGATTCTAATTGCTTAACGGCCGTATTGTGATGTCATAATCATAATGTTAAGTCAATGGGGAAATTTTGATAGTTTTTAATTAATAGTTTAAAAAGTATAAAAGTTACAAAGTTGAAAAATACATAGCACCCATGTCCTAAGTAAGACCTACGTAACATAGTTTGAATGAAGTTTCTACGTTAAACGGTTGAAGCTGCATTAAACGCGTTAGAAGGAAGAATAAGAACTAGACTAGAAAAGCATTTCCTGAAGGAAATACAGTGCATGAAAATGCAAAAAATATGATGTAAAATATCATACAGAGTAAAAAAAAACTATATTGGTTGCTAGGTAGATGAGGTTTAATATAGTTGGAATGACTGAACAGTTAAATAGGTGGATAGTTTAAAAGGTTAAATTATTTGCTAGATAGATGAGGTTTAATATAGTTGGAATGACTGAACAGTAAATAGGTGGATAGTTTAAAAGGTTAAATTATTTGCTAGTTTTGCTAAAAATGCTAACTAACATGCTAACATGCTAGCATGCTAACTATGCTAACCATGTGACTTAGCTAACTTAGCTAATCATTTTTAGCAGTTTTACTAAAAATGCTAACTAGCATGCTAAATGACTAAACAGTTAAATAGGTTGATAATTGAAATGGTTAAATTATTTAGGCAGATAGTTGATGATAACTAACAGTTGGAATGGCTCCAATGTTTTCTAGTAGTTATGCTAACTATGTTAACAAAGATAATAATGCTAACCAAGTTACTATGCTAACTAGCATGCTACCAATGTTAAAATGTTAACTATGCTAATCATATGACTTAGCTAACCTAGCTAATCATTTTTATTAGTTATGATAACTATGCTAATTAGCATGCTAACATGCTAACTATGCTAACCATGTGACTTAGCTAACTTAGCTAATTATTTTTAGCAGTTTTGCTAATAATGCTAACTAGCATGCTAACATGCTAACTATGCTAACCATGTGACTTAGCTAACTTAGCTAATCATTTTTAGCAGTTTTGTTAAAAATGCTAACTAGCATGCTAACATGTTAGCATGCTAACTATGCTAACCATGTGACTTAGCTAACTTAGCTAATCATTTTTAGCAGTTTTTAAAAAAATGCTAACTAGCATGCTAACATGCTAGCATGCTAATTATGCTAACCATGTGACTTAGCTAACTTAGCTAATCATTTTTAGCAGTTTTGCTAAAAATGCTAACATGCTAGTATGCTAACTATGCTAACCATGCTAACTAGCTACAGTGGGTAGGAGTCATAATTGATGACAAGTAACAGTTACAATGGCTGAACAGTTAAAAAGTTCAGTAGTTTAAAGGGTTAAATTGTTTCAGTGAAATATTGTAGTGAGGACTTTTATTTTGAAACAGTTTCTGGCAGAGGAAGCAGTTTAACAGGATGTGTAGTCTTAATAGGGCCAGTTTGTATGCTTAAAGCCTGAGAATGGCAGTTGAAACAGGTGGCCCGAACACCTGCCATAGGATTCTAATTGCTTAACGGCCGTATTGTGATGTCATAATCATAATGTTAAGTCAATGGGGAAATTTTGATTAGTTTTTAATTAATAGTTTAAAAAGTATAAAAGTTACAAAGCTGAAAAATACATAGCACCCATGTCCTAAGTAAGACCTACGTAACATAGTTTGAATGAAGTTTCTACGTTAAACGGTTGAAGCTGCATTAAGTGCGTTAGAAGAAGAATAAGAATAAGAACTAGAAAAGCATTTCCTGAAGGAAATACAGTGCATGAAAATGCAAAAATATGATGAGTTCATATGGTTAAATTATTTGCTTGGTAGATAAGGTTTACTATAGTTGGAATGACTGAACAGTTAAATAGGTTGATAATTGAAATGGTTAAATTATTTAGGCAGATAGTTGACGATAACTAACAATTGGAATGGCTCCAATGTTTGCTAGTAGTTATGCTAACTATGTTAAAGATAATAATGTTAACCAAGTAACTACGCTAACTAGCATGCTAACAATATTAAAATGTTAACTATGCTAACCATATGACTTAGCTAACCTAGCTAATAATTTGTATTAGTTATGATAACTATGCTAATTAGCATGCTAACATGCTAATTATGTTAACCATGTGACTTAGTTAACTTCGCTAATCATTTTTAACAGTAATGCTAACTAGCATGCTAACATGCTAGCATGCTAACTATGCTAACCATGTGACTTAGCTAACTTAGCTAATCATTTTTAGCAGTTTTGCTAAAAAATGCTAACTAGCATGCTAACATGCTAGCATGCTAACTATGCTAACCATGTGACTTAGCTAACTTAGCTAATCATTTTTAGCAGTTTTGCTAAAAAATGCTAACTAGCATGCTAACATGCTAGCATGCTAACTATGCTAACCATGTGACTTAGCTAACTTAGCTAATCATTTTTAGCAGTTTTGCAAAAAATGCTAACTAGCATGCTAACATGCTAGCATGCTAACTATGCTAACCATGTGACTTAGCTAACTTAGCTAATCATTTTTAGCAGTTTTATAAAAAATGCTAACTAGCATGCTAACATGTTAGCATGCTAACTATGCTAACCATGTGACTTAGCTAACTTAGCTAATCATTTTTAGCAGTTTTGCAAAAAATGCTAACTAGCATGCTTGTAGTCTTAATAGGTCCAGTTTGTATGCTTAAAGCCTGAGACTGGCAGTTGATGCAGCTGGCCCGAACACCTGCCATAGGATTCTAATTGCTTAACGGCTCTATTGTGATGTCATCAGCCCATGTTAAGTCTATGGGGAAATTTTGATTAGTTTTTAATTAATAGTTTAAAAAGTATAAAAGTTACAAAGCTGAAAAATACATAGCACCCATGTCCTAAGTAAGACCTACGTAACATAGTTTGAATGAAGTTTCTACGTTAAACGGTTGAAGCTGCATTAAGCGCGTTAGAAGAAGAATAAGAACTAGAAAACGCAATTCCAGGGAATTACCAGTGCATGAAAATGCAAAACATATTGTGTGAAATATATTGTTAAAACAGATGATGTGCTAATTGGCAACCAACATGATGAGGTTTAATATAGTTCAAATGACTGAACTAGGTAGATGAGGTTTAATATAGTTGGAATGACTGAACTAGGTAGATGAGGTTTAATATAGTTGGAATGACTGAACAGTTAAATAGGTGGATAGTTTAAATGGTTAAATTATTTGCTTGGTAGATAAGGTTTACTATAGTTGGAATGACTGAACAGTTAAATAGGTTGATAATTGAAATGGTTAAATTTTTAGGCAGATAGTTGACGATAACTAACAGTTGGAATGGCTCCAATGTTTGCTAGTAGTTATGCTTACTATGTTAACAAAGATAATAATGCTAACCAAGTAACTATGCTAACTAGCATGTTAACAATGTTAAAATGTTAACTATGCTAACCATATGACTTAGCTAACCTAGCTAATCTTTTTATTAGTTATGCTAACTATGCTAACTAGCATGTTAACATGCTAATTATGCTAACCACGTGACTTAGCTAACTTAGCTAATCATTTTTAGCAGTTTTGCTAAAAATGCTAACTAGCATGCTAACATGCTAGCATGCTAAATATGCTAACCATTTGACTTAGCTAACTTAGGTAATCATTTTTAGCAGTTTTACAAAAAATGCTAACTAGCATGCTAACATGTTAGCATGCTAACTATGCTAACCATGTGACTTAGCTAACTTAGCTAATCATTTTTAGCAGTTTTGCTAAAAATGCTAACTAGCATGCTAACATGCTAGCATGCTAACTATGCTAACCATGTGACTTAGCTAACTTAGCTAATCATTTTTAGCAGTTTTGCTAAAAATGCTAACTAGCATGTTAGCATGCTAACATGTTAGCATGCTAACTATGCTAACCATGTTACTTAGCTAACTTAGCTAATCGTTTTTAGCAGTTTTGCTAAAAATGCTAACTAGCATGCTAACATGCTAGCATGCTAACTATGCTAACCAAGTTACTTAGCTAACTTAGCTAACTAGCTACAGTGGGTAGGAGTCATAGTTGATGACAAGTAACAGTTACAATGGCTGAACAGTTAAAAAGTTCAGTAGTTTAAAGGGTTAAATTGTTTAACAGTGAAATATTGTAGTGAGGACTTTTATTTTGAAACAGTTTTTGGCAGAGGAAGCAGTTGAACAGGATGTGTAGTCTTAATAGGGCCAGTTTGTATGCTTAAAGCCTGAGACTGGCAGTTGATGCAGGTGGCCCGAACACCTGCCATAGGATTCTAATTGCTTAACGGCCGTATTGTGATGTCATAATCATAATGTTAAGTCAATGGGGAAATTTTGATTAGTTTTTAATTAATAGTTTAAAAAGTATAAAAGTTACAAAGATGAAAAATACATAGCACCCATGTCATAAGTAAGACCTACGCAACGCAGTTTGAATGAAGTTTCTACGTTAAACGGTTGAAGCTGTATTAAGCGCGTTAGAAGAAGAAGAAGAACTAGAAAAGCATTTCCTGAAGGAAATATAGTGCATGAAAATGCAAAAATATGATGAGTTCATATGGTTAAATTATTTGCTTGGTAGATAAGGTTTACTATAGTTGGAATGACTGAACAGTTAAATAGGTTGATAATTGAAATGGTTAAATTATTTAGGCAGATAGTTGATGATAACTAACAGTTGGAATGGCTCCAATGTTTGCTAGTAGTTATGCTAACTATGTTAAAGATAATAATGCTAACCAAGTAACTACGCTAACTAGCATGCTAACAATATTAAAATGTTAACTATGCTAACCATATGACTTAGCTAACCTAGCTAATAATTTGTATTAGTTATGATAACTATGCTAATTAGCATGCTAACATGCTAATTATGTTAACCATGTGACTTAGTTAACTTTGCTAATCATTTTTAGCAGTTTTATAAAAAATGCTAACTAGCATGCTAACATGTTAGCATGCTAACTATGTTAACCATGTGACTTAGCTAACTTAGCTAATCATTTTTAGCAGTTTTGTAAAAAATGCTAACTAGCATGCTAACATGCTAGCATGCTAACTATGCTAACCATGTGACTTAGCTAACTTAGCTAATCATTTTTAGCAGTGTTGTAAAAAATGCTAACTAGCATGCTAACATGTTAGCATGCTAACTATGCTAACCATGTGACTTAGCTAACTTAGCTAATCATTTTTAGCAGTTTTGCTAAAAATGCTAACTAGCATGCTAACTAGCATGCTAACATGCTAGCATGCTAACTATGCTAACCAAGTTACTTAGCTAACTTAGCTAACTAGCTACAGTGGGTAGGAGTCATAGTTGATGACAAGTAACAGTTACAATGGCTGAACAGTTAAAAAGTTCATTAGTTTAAAGGGTTAAATTGTTTAACAGTGAAATATTGTAGTGATGACTTTTATTTTGAAACAGTTTTTGGCAGAAGAAGCAGTTGGACAGGATGTGTAGTCTTAATAGGGCCAGTTTGTATGCTTAAAGCCTGAGAATGGCAGTTGGTCCAGGTGGCCCGAACACCTGCCATAGGATTCTAATTGCTTAACTGCCGTATTGTGATGTCATAATCATAATGTTAAGTCAATGGGGAAATTTTGATTAGTTTTTAATTAATAGTTTAAAAAGTATAAAAGTTACAAAGTTGAAAAATACAAAGCTCACATGTCCTAAGTAAGACCTACGTAACATAGTTTGAATGAAGTTTCTACGTTAAACGGTTGAAGCTGCATTAAGTGCGTTAGAAGAAGAATAATAATAACTAGAAAAGCATTTCCTGAAGGAAATACAGTGCATGAAAATGCAAAAATATGATGAGTTCATATGGTTAAATTATTTGCTTGGTAGATAAGGTTTAATATAGTTGGAATGACTAAACAGTTAAATAGGTTGATAATTGAAATGGTTAAATTATTTAGGCAGATAGTTGACGATAACTAACAGTTGGAATGGCTCCAATGTTTTCTAATAGTTATGCTAACTATGTTAACAAAGATAATAATGTTAACCAAGTTACTATGCTAACTAGCATGCTACCAATGTTAAAATGTTAACTATGCTAATCATATGACTTAGCTAACCTAGCTAATCATTTTATTAGTTATGATAACTATGTTAATTAACATGCTAACTATGCTAACCATGTGACTTAGCTAACTTAGCTAATCATTTTTAGCAGTTTTGCAAAAAATGCTAACTAGCATGCTAACATGTTAGCATGCTAACTATGCTAACCATGTGACTTAGCTAACTTAGCTAATCATTTTTAGCAGTTTTGCTAAAAATGCTAAGTAGCATGCTAACATGCTAGCATGCTAACTATGCTAACCATGTGACTTAGCTAACTTAGCTAATCATTTTTAACAGTTTTATAAAAAATGCTAACTAGCATGCTAACATGTTAGCATGCTAACTATGCTAACCATGTGACTTAGCTAACTTAGCTAATCATTTTTAGCAGTTTTGCTAAAAATGCTAACTAGCATGCTAACATGCTAGCATGCTAACTATGCTAACCATGTGACTTAGCTAACTTAGCTAATCATTTTTAACAGTTTTATAAAAAATGCTAACTAGCATGCTAACATGTTAGCATGCTAACTATGCTAACCATGTGACTTAGCTAAATTAGCTAATCATTTTTAGCAGTTTTACAAAAAATGCTAACTAGCATGCTAACATGCTAGCATGCTAACTATGCTAACCATGTGACTTAGCTAACTTAGCTAATCATTTTTAGCAGTTTTGCTAAAAATGTTAACTAGCATGCTAACATGCTAGCATGCTAACATGCTAACTATGGTAACCATGCTAACTAGCTACAGTGGGTAGGAGTCATAGTTGATGACAAGTAACAGTTACAATGGCTGAACAGTTAAAAAGTTCAGTAGTTTAAAGGGTTAAATTGTTTAACAGTGAAATTTTGTAGTGAGGACTTTTATTTTGAAACAGTTTTTGGCAGAGGAAGCAGTTGAACAGGATGTGTAGTCTTAATAGGGCCAGTTTGTATGCTTAAAGCCTGAGACTGGCAGTTGATGCAGCTGGCCCGAACACCTGCCATAGGATTCTAATTGCTTAACGGCCGTATTGTGATGTCATAATCATAATGTTAAGTCAATGGGGAAATTTTGATTAGTTTTTAATTAATAGTTTAAAAAGTATAAAAGTTACAAAGTTGAAAAATACAAAGCTCACATGTCCTAAGTAAGACCTACGTAACATAGTTTGAATGAAGTTTCTACGTTAAACGGTTGAAGCTGCATTAGCTGCGTTAGAAGAAGAATAATAATAATAATAATAAAATGCCTTGGAATAACAGTACAGTGCATTTTCATGCACTGTAATAAAATGCCTTGGAATAACAGTACAGTGCATTTTCATGCACTGTAATAAAATGCCTTGGAATAACAGTACAGTGCATTTTCATGCACTGTAATAACTAGAAAAGCATTTCCTGAAGGAAATACAGTGCATGAAAATGCAAAAAATATATACTATATAAACTAAATTGGTTGCTAGGTAGATGAGGTTTAATATAGTTGGAATGACTGAACAGTTAAATAGGTGGATAGTTTATACAGTTAAATGATTTGCTTGGTAGATAAGGTTTAATATAGTTGGAATGATTGAACGGTTAAATAGGTGGATAATACTTAACTTAGTTAACTTAGCTAATGTTTTCATTTTTAGTAGTTATGCTAACTAGCATGTTAGCAATGCTAGCATGCTAACTATGCTAACCATGTGACTTAGCTAACTGAGCTAATCATTTTTAGCAGTTTTGTAAAAAATGCTAACTAGCATGCTAACATGCTAGCATGCTAACTATGCTAACCATGTGACTTAGCTAACTTAGCTAATCATTTTTAGCAGTTTTATAAAAAATGCTAACTAGCATGCTAGCATGCTAACTATGCTAACCATGTGACTTAGCTAACTGAGCTAATCATTTTTAGCAGTTTTGTAAAAAATGCTAACTAGCATGCTAACATGCTAGCATGCTAACTATGCTAACCATGTGACTTAGCTAACTTAGCTAATCATTTTTAGCAGTTTTGCTAAAAATGCTAACTAGCATGCTAACATGTTAGCATGCTAACTATGCTAACCATGTGACTTAGCTAACTTAGTTAATCATTTTTAGCAGTTTTGTAAAAAATGCTAACTAGCATGCTAACATGCTAACTATGCTAACCATGCTAACTAGCTACAGTGGGTAGGAGTCATAGTTGATGACAAGTAACAGTTACAATGGCTGAACAGTTAAAAAGTTCAGTAGTTTAAAGGCTTAAATTGTTTAACAGTGAAATATTGTAGTGAGGACTTTTATTTTGAAACAGTTTTTGGCAGAGGAAGCAGTTGAACAGGATGTGTAGTCTTAATAGGGCCAGTTTGTATGCTTAAAGCCTGAAAGTGGCAGTTGATCCAGGTGGCCCGAACACCTGCCACAGGATTCTAATTGCTGTGATGTCATAAAGGGCAATGTTAAGTCAATGGGGAAATTTTGATAGTTTTTAATTAATAGTTTAAAAAGTATAAAAGTTACAAAGATGAAAAATACATAGCACTCTTATCCCAAGTAAGACCTACGTAACAAAGTTTGAATGAAGTTTCTACGTTAAATGGTTGAAGCTGCATTAAATGCGTTAGAAGAAGAAGAAGAACTAGAAAAGCATTTCCTGAAGGAAATACAGTGCATGAAAATGCAAAAATATGATGAGTTCATATGGTTAAATTATTTGCTTGGTAGATAAGGTTTAATATAGTTGGAATGACTAAACAGTTAAATAGGTTGATAATTGAAATGGTTAAATTATTTAGGCAGATAGTTGATAACTAACAGTTGGAATGGCTCCAATGTTTTCTAGTAGTTATGCTAACTATGTTAACAAAGATAATAATGCTAACCAGGTTACTATGCTAACTAGCATGTTACCAATGTTAAAATGTTAACTATGCTAATCATATGACTTAGCTAACCTAGCTAATCATTTTTATTAGTTATGATAACTATGCTAATTAGCATGCTAACATGCTAACTATGCTAACCATGTGACTTAGTTAACTTAGCTAATCATTTTTAGCAGTTTTGCTAATAATGCTAACTAGCATGCTAACATGCTAGCATGCTAACTATGCTAACCATGTGACTTAGCTAACTTAGCTAATCATTTTTAGCAGTTTTGCAAAAAATGCTAACTAGCATGCTAACATGTTAGCATGCTAACTATGCTAACCATGTGACTTAGCTAACTTAGCTAATCATTTTTAGCAGTTTTGTAAAAAATGCTAACTAGCATGTTAACATGCTAGCATGCTAACTATGCTAACCATGTGACTTAGCTAACTTAGCTAATCATTTTTAGCAGTTTTGCTAAAAATGCTAACTAGCATGCTAACATGCTAGCATGCTAACATGTTAGTATGCTAACTATGCTAACCATGCTAACTAGCTACAGTGGGTAGGAGTCATAGTTGATGACAAGTAACAGTTACAATGGCTGAACAGTTAAAAAGTTCAGTAGTTTAAAGGGTTAAATTGTTTAACAGTGAAATATTGTAGTGAGGACTTTTATTTTGAAACAGTTTCTGGCAGAGGAAGCAGTTGAACAGGATGTGTAGTCTTAATAGGGCCAGTTTGTATGCTTAAAGCCTGAGAATGGCAGTTGAAACAGGTGGCCCGAACACCTGCCATAGGATTCTAATTGCTTAACGGCCGTATTGTGATGTCATAATCATAATGTTAAGTCAATGGGGAAATTTTGATTAGTTTTTAATTAATAGTTTAAAAAGTATAAAAGTTACGAAGCTGAAAAATACATAGCACCCATGTCCTAAGTAAGACCTACGTAACATAGTTTGAATGAAGTTTCTACGTTAAATGGTTGAAGCTGCATTAAGTGCGTTAGAAGAAGAATAAGAATAAGAACTAGAAAAGCATTTCCTGAAGGAAATACAGTGCATGAAAATGCAAAAAATATGATGTAAAATATCATACAGAGTAAAAACAAACTATATTGGTTGCTAGGTAGATGAGGTTTAATATAGTTGGAGTGACTGAACAGTTAAATAGGTGGATAGTTTATATGGTTAAATGATTTGCTTGGTAGAGAAGGTTTAATATAGTTGGAATGATTGAACGGTTAAATAGGTGGATAATACTTAACTTAGTTAACTTAGCTAATGTTTTCATTTTTAGTAGTTATGCTAACTAGCATGTTAGCAATGCTAACATGCTAACTATGTTAACCATGTGACTTAGCTAACCTAGCTAATTATTTTTAGCAGTTTTGCTAAAAATGCTAACTAGCATGCTAACATGCTAACTATGCTAACCATATGACTTAGCTAACTTAGCTAATCATTTTTAGCAGTTTTATTAAAAATGCTAACTAGCATGCTAACATGTTAGCATGCTAACATGCTAACTATGCTAACCATGTGACTTAGCTAACTTAGCTAATAATTTTTAGCAGTTTTGCTAAAAATGCTAACTAGCATGCTAACATGCTAGCATGCTAACTATGCTAACCATGTGACTTAGCTAACTTAGCTAATCATTTTTAGCAGTTTTTTGAAAAAATGCTAACTAGCATGCTAACATGCTAGCATGCTAACTATGTTAACCATGTGACTTAGCTAACTTAGCTAATCATTTTTAGCAGTTTTGTAAAAAATGCTAACTAGCATGCTAACATGCTAGCATGCTAACATGCTAGCATGCTAACCATGCTAACTAGCTACAGTGGGTGGGAGTCATAGTTGATGACAAGTAACAGTTACAATGGTTGAACAGTTAAAAAGTTCATTAGTTTAAAGGGTTAAATTGTTTAACAGTGAAATATTGTAGTGATGACTTTTATTTTGAAACAGTTTTTGGCAGAAGAAGCAGTTGGACAGGATGTGTAGTCTTAATAGGGCCAGTTTGTATGCTTAAAGCCTGAGAATGGCAGTTGGTCCAGGTGGCCCGAACACCTGCCATAGGATTCTAATTGCTTAACTGCCGTATTGTGATGTCATAATCATAATGTTAAGTCAATGGGGAAATTTTGATTAGTTTTTAATTAATAGTTTAAAAAGTATAAAAGTTACAAAGTTGAAAAATACAAAGCTCACATGTCCTAAGTAAGACCTACGTAACATAGTTTGAATGAAGTTTCTACGTTAAACGGTTGAAGCTGCATTAAGTGCGTTAGAAGAAGAATAATAATAACTAGAAAAGCATTTCCTGAAGGAAATACAGTGCATGAAAATGCAAAAATATTATGAGTTCATATGGTTAAATTATTTGCTTAGTAGATAAGGTTTAATATAGTTGGAATGACTGAACAGTTAAATAGGTTAATAATTGAAATGGTTAAATTATTTAGGCAGATAGTTGACGATAACTAACAGTTGGAATGGCTCCAATGTTTGCTAGTAGTTATGCTAACTATGTTAATAAAGATAATAATATTAACCAAGTTACTATGCTAACTAGCATGCTAACAATGTTAAAATGTTAACTATGCTAACGATATGACTTAGCTAACCTAGCTAATCATTTTTATTAGTTATAATAACTATGCTAATTAGCATGCTAGCATGCTAACTATGCTAACCATGTGAATTAGCTAACTTAGCTAATCATTTTTAGCAGTTTTGCAAAAAATGCTAACTAGCATGCTAACATGTTAGCATGCTAACTATGCTAACCATGTGACTTAGTTAAATTAGCTAATCATTTTTAGCAGTTTTGCAAAAAATGCTAACTAGCATGCTAACATGCTAGCATGCTAACTATGCTAACCATGTGACTTAGCTAACTTAGCTAATCATTTTTAGCAGTTTTGCAAAAAATGCTAATTAACATGCTAACATGCTAGCATGCTAACTATGCTAACCATGTGACTTAGCTAACTTAGCTAATCATTTTTAGCAGTTTTGTAAAAAATGCTAACTAGCATGCTAACATGCTAGCATGCTAACTATGTTAACCACGTGACTTAGCTGACTTAGCTAATCATTTTTAGCAGTTTTGCAAAAAATGCTAATTAGCATGCTAACATGCTAGCATGCTAACTATGGTAACCACGTGACTTAGCTAACTTAGCTAATCATTTTTAGCAGTTTTGCAAAAAATGCTAACTAGCATGCTAACATGCTAGCATGCTAACATGCTAACTATGTTAACCATGCTAACTAGCTACAGTGGGTAGGAGTCATAGTTGATGACAAGTAACAGTTACAATGGCTGAACAGTTAAAAAGTTCAGTAGTTTAAAGGGTTAAATTGTTTAACAGTGAAATATTGTAGTGAGGACTTTTATTTTGAAACACTTTCTGGCAGAGGAAGCAGTTGAACAGGATGTGTAGTCTTAATAGGGCCAGTTTGTATGCTTAAAGCCTGAGAATGGCAGTTGAAACAGGTGGCCCGAACACCTGCCATAGGATTCTAATTGCTTAACGGCCGTATTGTGATGTCATAATCATAATGTTAAGTCAATGGGGAAATTTTGATTAGTTTTTAATTAATAGTTTAAAAAGTATAAAAGTTACGAAGCTGAAAAATACATAGCACCCATGTCCTAAGTAAGACCTACGTAACATAGTTTGAATGAAGTTTCTACGTTAAACGGTTGAAGCTGCATTAAGTGCGTTAGAAGAAGAATAAGAATAAGAACTAGAAAAGCATTTCCTGAAGGAAATACAGTGCATGAAAATGCAAAAATATGATGAGTTCATATGGTTAAATTATTTGCTTGGTAGATAAGGTTTAATATAGTTGGAATGACTTAACAGTTAAATAGGTTGATAATTGAAATGGTTAAATTATTTAGGCAGATAGTTGACGATAACTAACAGTTGGAATGGCTCCAATTTTTGCTAGCAGTTATGCTAACTATGTTAACAAAGATAATAATGTTAACCAAGTTACTATGCTAACTAGCATGCTAACAATGTTAAAATGTTAACTATGCTAACCATATGACTTAGCTAACTTTGCTAATCATTTTTAGCAGTTATGCTAACATGCTAGCATGCTAACTATATTAACTATGTGACTTTGCTAACTTAGCTAATCATTTTTAGCAGTTACGTTAAAAATGCTAACTAGCATGCTAACATGCTAGCATGCTAACTATGCTAACCATGTGACTTAGCTAACTTAGCTGATCATTTTTAGCAGTTTTGTAAAAAATGCTAACTAGCATGCTAACATGTTAGCATGCTAACTATGCTAACCACGTGACTTAGCTAACTTAGCTAATCATTTTTAGCAGTTTTGCAAAAAATGCTAACTAGCATGCTAACATGTTAGCATGCTAACTATGCTAACCATGGGACTTAGCTAACTTAGCTAATCATTTTTAGCAGTTTTGCAAAAAATGCTAACTAGCATGCTAACATGCTAGCATGCTAACTATGCTAACCATGTGACTTAGCTAACTTAGCTAATCATTTTTTGCAGTATTGCAAAAAATGCTAACTAGCATGCTAACATGCTAGCATGCTAACATGTTAGCATGCTAACTATGCTAACCATGCTAACTATGCTAACCATGCTAACTAGCTACAGTGGGTAGGAGTCATAGTTGATGACAAGTAACAGTTACAATGGCTGAACAGTTAAAAAGTTCAGTAGTTTAAAGGGTTAAATTGTTTAACAGTGAAATATTGTAGTGAGGACTTTTATTTTGAAACAGTTTTTGGCAGAGGAAGCAGTTGAACAGGATGTGTAGTCTTAATAGGGCCAGTTTGTATGCTTTAAAGCCTGAGACTGGCAGTTGATGCTGGTGGCCTGGCCACCTGGCCTAGGATTCTAATTGCTTAACGGCAGTCTTAATAGAGCCATATTTATTGTATGCTTAAAGCCTCAGACAGAGTATATAGTTTAAAAGTTAAATGTAGATAGTGTAATGGATGTTGATAGACAGAAAGTTGAATGGATGTTGATAGGCAGATTGTTTAATAGATGTTGATGGATAGTTTAATGGGTGGATGAGTGAATGGTTTGAAGAGGATGAATGGATAGAAAGTTGGATGAAATGTGTCTTATATCCTTGTAGAATGGAGAGACAGAGAGAGTTGGTCTAGTTCAGTAGAAAGCAGTTGATACAGGTGCAATCAGTTGAACTGATTCTTTGATGGGGCCTAGATGAGCAGCTGGAAGATGATACCAGGTGCAAATCAAGTTAATTAGTCCATTGTGATGTCATCAGCCCATGTTAAGTCTATGGGGAAATTTTGAGTAGTTTTTAATTAATAGTTTAAAAAGTATAAAAGTTACAAAGATGAAAAATACAAAGCCCACATGTCATAAGTAAGACCTACGCAACGCAGTTTGAATGAAGTTTCTACGTTAAACGGTTGAAGCTGCATTAATTGCGTTAGAAGAAGAAGAATAATAATAAGAAGAAGAAGAAGCCTAGGAAGAACAGTAGAGTGCATTTTCATGCACTCTAATAAGAAGAAGCCTAGGAAGAACAGTACAGTGCATTTTCATGCACTGTAATAAGAAGCCTAGGAAGAACAGTACAGTGCATTTTCATGCACTGTAATAAGAAGAAGCCTAGGAAGAACAGTACAGTGCATTTTCATGCACTGTAATAAAATGCCTTGGAATAACAGTACAGTGCATTTTCATGCACTGTAATAATAATAATAATAACTAGAAAAGCATTTCCTGAAGGAAATACAGTGCATGAAAATGCAAAAATATGATGAGTTCATATGGTTAAATTATTTGCTTGGTAGATAAGGTTTAATATAGTTGGAATGACTGAACAGTTAAATAGGTTGATAATTGAAATGGTTAAATTATTTAGGCAGATAGTTGACGATAACTAACAGTTGGAATGGCTCCAATTTTTGCTAGCAGTTATGCTATCTATGTTAACAAAGATAATAATGTTAACCAAGTTACTATGCTAACTAACATGCTAACAATGTTAAAATGTTAACTATGCTAACCATATGACTTAGCTAACTTCGCTAATCATTTTTAGTAGTTATGCTAACATGTTAGCATGCTAACTATGCTAACCATGTGACTTAGCTAACTTAGCTGATCATTTTTAGCAGTTTTGTAAAAAATGCTAACTAGCATGCTAACATGTTAGCATGCTAACTATGCTAACCACATGACTTAGCTAACTTAGCTAATCATTTTTAGCAGTTTTACTAAAAATGCTAACTAGCATGCTAACATGCTAGCATGCTAACTATGCTAACCATGTGACTTAGCTAACTTAGCTAATCATTTTTAGCAGTTTTGCTAAAAATGCTAACTAGCATGCTAACATGCTAGCATGCTAACTATGCTAACCAAGTTACTTAGCTAACTTAGCTAACTAGCTACAGTGGGTAGGAGTCATAGTTGATGACAAGTAACAGTTACAATGGCTGAACAGTTAAAAAGTTCAGCAGTTTAAAGGGTTAAATTGTTTAACAGTGAAATATTGTAGTGAGGACTTTTATTTTGAAACAGTTTTTGGCAGAGGAAGCAGTTGAATAGGGTGTGTAGTCTTAATAGGGCCAGTTTGTATGCTTAAAGCCTGAGAATGGCAGTTGGGCCAGCTGGCCTGGCCACCTGCCACAAGATTCTAATTGCGATGATGTCATAAAGGGCAATGTTAAGTCAATGGGGATTTTTTAAAAGTTAATAATTAATAGTTTAAAAAGTATAAAAGTTACAAAGTTGAAAAATACATAGCCCCTATGACACAAGTAAGACCTACGTAACAAAGTTTGAATGAAGTTTCTACGTTAAATGGTTGAAGCTGCATTAAACGCGTTAGAAGAAGAAGTATAATAAGAACTAGAAAAGCATTTCCTGAAGGAAATACAGTGCATGAAAATGCAAAAAATATGATGTAAAATATCATACAGAGTAAAAACAAACTATTGGTTGCTAGGTAGATGAGGTTTAATATAGTTGGAGTGACTGAACAGTTAAATAGGTGGATAGTTTATATGGTTAAATGATTTGCTTGGTAGATAAGGTTTAATATAGTTGGAATGATTGAACGGTTAAATAGGTGGATAATACTTAACTTAGTTAACTTAGCTAATGTTTTCATTTTTAGTAGTTATGCTAACTAGCATGTTAGCAATGCTAACATGCTAACTATGTTAACCATGTTACTTAGCTAACTTAGCTAATAATTTTTAGTAGTTTTGCTAAAAATGCTAACTAGCATGCTAACATGTTAGCATGCTAACTATGCTAACCATGTGACTTAGCTAACTTAGCTAATCATTTTTAACAGTTTTGCTAAAAATGCTAACTAGCATGCTAACATGTTAGCATGCTAACTATGCTAACCATGTGACTTAGCTAACTTAGCTAATCATTTTTAGCAGTTTTGCAAAAAATGCTAACTAGCATGCTAACATGCTAGCATGCTAACATGCTAACTATGCTAACCATGCTAACTAGCTACAGTGGGTAGGAGTCATAGTTGATGACAAGTAACAGTTACAATGGCCGAACAGTTAAAAAGTTCAGTAGTTTAAAGGGTTAAATTGTTTAACAGTGAAATATTGTAGTGAGGACTTTTATTTTGAAACAGTTTTTGGCAGAGGAAGCAGTTGAACAGGATGTGTAGTCTTAATAGGGCCAGTTTGTATGCTTAAAGCCTGAGACTGGCAGTTGAAACAGGTGGCCCGAACACCTGCCATAGGATTCTAATTGCTTAACGGCCGTATTGTGATGTCATAATCATAATGTTAAGTCAATGGGGAAATTTTGATTAGTTTTTAATTAATAGTTTAAAAAGTATAAAAGTTACAAAGTTGAAAAATACAAAGCTCACATGTCCTAAGTAAGACCTACGTAACATAGTTTGAATGAAGTTTCTACGTTAAACGGTTGAAGCTGCATTAAGTGCGTTAGAATAATAATAATAATAATAATAATAACTAGAAAAGCATTTCCTGAAGGAAATATAGTGCATGAAAATGCAAAAATAGCATGCTAATAATGTTAAAATGCTAACAATGTTAACCATGAGACTTAGCTTACCTAGCTAATCATTTTTAGTAGTTTTGCAAAAAATGCTAACTAGCATGCTAGCATGTTAGCATGCTAACTATGCTAACCATGTGACTTAGCTAACTTAGCTAATCATTTTTAGCAGTTTTGTAAAAAATGCTAACTAGCATGCTAACATGCTAGCATGCTAACTATGCTAACCATGTGACTTAGCTAACTTAGCTAATCATTTTTAGCAATTTTGTAAAAAATGCTAACTAGCATGCTAACATGCTAGCATGCTAACTATGCTAACCATGTGACTTAGCTAACTTAGCTAATCATTTTTAGCAGTTTTGCTAAAAATGCTAACTAGCATGATAGCATGCTAACATGCTAACTATGCTAACCATGCTAACTAGCTACAGTGGGTAGGAGTCATAGTTGATGACAAGTAACAGTTACAATGGCTGAACAGTTAAAAAGTTCAGTAGTTTAAAGGGTTAAATTGTTTAACAGTGAAATATTGTAGTGAGGACTTTTATTTTGAAACAGTTTTTGGCAGAGGAAGCAGTTGAACAGGATGTGTAGTCTTAATAGGGCCAGTTTGTATGCTTAAAGCCTGAGACTGGCAGTTGAAACAGGTGGCCCGAACACCTGCCATAGGATTCTAATTGCTTAACGGCCGTATTGTGATGTCATAATCATAATGTTAAGTCAATGGGGAAATTTTGATTAGTTTTTAATTAATAGTTTAAAAAGTATAAAAGTTACAAAGTTGAAAAATACAAAGCTCACATGTCCTAAGTAAGACCTACGTAACATAGTTTGAATGAAGTTTCTACGTTAAACGGTTGAAGCTGCATTAAGTGCGTTAGAAGAAGAATAATAATAATAATAATAAAATGCCTTGGAATAACAGTACAGTGCATTTTCATGCACTGTAATAAAATGCCTTGGAATAACAGTACAGTGCATTTTCATGCACTGTAATAAAATGCCTTGGAATAACAGTACAGTGCATTTTCATGCACTGTAATAACTAGAAAAGCATTTCCTGAAGGAAATACAGTGCATGAAAATGCAAAAAATATATACTATATAAACTATATTGGTTGCTAGGTAGATGAGGTTTAATATAGTTGGAATGACTGAACAGTTAAATAGGTGGATAGTTTATACAGTTAAATGATTTGCTTGGTAGATAAGGTTTAATATAGTTGGAATGATTGAACGGTTAAATAGGTGGATAATACTTAACTTAGTTAACTTAGCTAATGTTTTCATTTTTAGTAGTTATGCTAACTAGCATGTTAGCAATGCTAGCATGCTAACTATGCTAACCATGTGACTTAGCTAACTGAGCTAATCATTTTTAGCAGTTTTGTAAAAAATGCTAACTAGCATGCTAACATGCTAGCATGCTAACTATGCTAACCATGTGACTTAGCTAACTTAGCTAATCATTTTTAGCAGTTTTATAAAAAATGCTAACTAGCATGTTAGCATGCTAACTATGCTAACCATGTGACTTAGCTAACTGAGCTAATCATTTTTAGCAGTTTTGTAAAAAATGCTAACTAGCATGCTAACATGCTAGCATGCTAACTATGCTAACCATGTGACTTAGCTAACTTAGCTAATCATTTTTAGCAGTTTTGCTAAAAATGCTAACTAGCATGCTAACATGTTAGCATGCTAACTATGCTAACCATGTGACTTAGCTAACTTAGTTAATCATTTTTAGCAGTTTTGTAAAAAATGCTAACTAGCATGCTAACATGCTAACTATGCTAACCATGCTAACTAGCTACAGTGGGTAGGAGTCATAGTTGATGACAAGTAACAGTTACAATGGCTGAACAGTTAAAAAGTTCAGTAGTTTAAAGGCTTAAATTGTTTAACAGTGAAATATTGTAGTGAGGACTTTTATTTTGAAACAGTTTTTGGCAGAGGAAGCAGTTGAACAGGATGTGTAGTCTTAATAGGGCCAGTTTGTATGCTTAAAGCCTGAAAGTGGCAGTTGATCCAGGTGGCCCGAACACCTGCCACAGGATTCTAATTGCTGTGATGTCATAAAGGGCAATGTTAAGTCAATGGGGAAATTTTGATAGTTTTTAATTAATAGTTTAAAAAGTATAAAAGTTACAAAGATGAAAAATACATAGCACTCTTATCCCAAGTAAGACCTACGTAACAAAGTTTGAATGAAGTTTCTACGTTAAATGGTTGAAGCTGCATTAAATGCGTTAGAAGAAGAAGAAGAACTAGAAAAGCATTTCCTGAAGGAAATACAGTGCATGAAAATGCAAAAATATGATGAGTTCATATGGTTAAATTATTTGCTTGGTAGATAAGGTTTAATATAGTTGGAATGACTAAACAGTTAAATAGGTTGATAATTGAAATGGTTAAATTATTTAGGCAGATAGTTGATAACTAACAGTTGGAATGGCTCCAATGTTTTCTAGTAGTTATGCTAACTATGTTAACAAAGATAATAATGCTAACCAGGTTACTATGCTAACTAGCATGTTACCAATGTTAAAATGTTAACTATGCTAATCATATGACTTAGCTAACCTAGCTAATCATTTTTATTAGTTATGATAACTATGCTAATTAGCATGCTAACATGCTAACTATGCTAACCATGTGACTTAGTTAACTTAGCTAATCATTTTTAGCAGTTTTGCTAATAATGCTAACTAGCATGCTAACATGCTAGCATGCTAACTATGCTAACCATGTGACTTAGCTAACTTAGCTAATCATTTTTAGCAGTTTTGTAAAAAATGCTAACTAGCATGCTAACATGTTAGCATGCTAACTATGCTAACCATGTGACTTAGCTAACTTAGCTAATCATTTTTAGCAGTTTTGTTAAAAATGCTAACTAGCATGTTAACATGCTAGCATGCTAACTATGCTAACCATGTGACTTAGCTAACTTAGCTAATCATGTTTAGCAGTTTTGCTAAAAATGCTAACTAGCATGCTAACATGCTAGCATGCTAACATGTTAGTATGCTAACTATGCTAACCATGCTAACTAGCTACAGTGGGTAGGAGTCATAGTTGATGACAAGTAACAGTTACAATGGCTGAACAGTTAAAAAGTTCAGTAGTTTAAAGGGTTAAATTGTTTAACAGTGAAATATTGTAGTGAGGACTTTTATTTTGAAACAGTTTCTGGCAGAGGAAGCAGTTGAACAGGATGTGTAGTCTTAATAGGGCCAGTTTGTATGCTTAAAGCCTGAGAATGGCAGTTGAAACAGGTGGCCCGAACACCTGCCATAGGATTCTAATTGCTTAACGGCCGTATTGTGATGTCATAATCATAATGTTAAGTCAATGGGGAAATTTTGATTAGTTTTTAATTAATAGTTTAAAAAGTATAAAAGTTACGAAGCTGAAAAATACATAGCACCCATGTCCTAAGTAAGACCTACGTAACATAGTTTGAATGAAGTTTCTACGTTAAATGGTTGAAGCTGCATTAAGTGCGTTAGAAGAAGAATAAGAATAAGAACTAGAAAAGCATTTCCTGAAGGAAATACAGTACATGAAAATGCAAAAAATATGATGTAAAATATCATACAGAGTAAAAACAAACTATATTGGTTGCTAGGTAGATGAGGTTTAATATAGTTGGAGTGACTGAACAGTTAAATAGGTGGATAGTTTATATGGTTAAATGATTTGCTTGGTAGAGAAGGTTTAATATAGTTGGAATGATTGAACGGTTAAATAGGTGGATAATACTTAACTTAGTTAACTTAGCTAATGTTTTCATTTTTAGTAGTTATGCTAACTAGCATGTTAGCAATGCTAACATGCTAACTATGTTAACCATGTGACTTAGCTAACCTAGCTAATTATTTTTAGCAGTTTTGCTAAAAATGCTAACTAGCATGCTAACATGCTAACTATGCTAACCATATGACTTAGCTAACTTAGCTAATCATTTTTAGCAGTTTTATTAAAAATGCTAACTAGCATGCTAACATGTTAGCATGCTAACATGCTAACTATGCTAACCATGTGACTTAGCTAACTTAGCTAATAATTTTTAGCAGTTTTGCTAAAAATGCTAACTAGCATGCTAACATGCTAGCATGCTAACTATGCTAACCATGTGACTTAGCTAACTTAGCTAATCATTTTTAGCAGTTTTTTGAAAAAATGCTAACTAGCATGCTAACATGCTAGCATGCTAACTATGTTAACCATGTGACTTAGCTAACTTAGCTAATCATTTTTAGCAGTTTTGTAAAAAATGCTAACTAGCATGCTAACATGCTAGCATGCTAACATGCTAGCATGCTAACCATGCTAACTAGCTACAGTGGGTGGGAGTCATAGTTGATGACAAGTAACAGTTACAATGGTTGAACAGTTAAAAAGTTCATTAGTTTAAAGGGTTAAATTGTTTAACAGTGAAATATTGTAGTGATGACTTTTATTTTGAAACAGTTTTTGGCAGAAGAAGCAGTTGGACAGGATGTGTAGTCTTAATAGGGCCAGTTTGTATGCTTAAAGCCTGAGAATGGCAGTTGGTCCAGGTGGCCCGAACACCTGCCATAGGATTCTAATTGCTTAACTGCCGTATTGTGATGTCATAATCATAATGTTAAGTCAATGGGGAAATTTTGATTAGTTTTTAATTAATAGTTTAAAAAGTATAAAAGTTACAAAGTTGAAAAATACAAAGCTCACATGTCCTAAGTAAGACCTACGTAACATAGTTTGAATGAAGTTTCTACGTTAAACGGTTGAAGCTGCATTAAGTGCGTTAGAAGAAGAATAATAATAACTAGAAAAGCATTTCCTGAAGGAAATACAGTGCATGAAAATGCAAAAATATTATGAGTTCATATGGTTAAATTATTTGCTTAGTAGATAAGGTTTAATATAGTTGGAATGACTGAACAGTTAAATAGGTTAATAATTGAAATGGTTAAATTATTTAGGCAGATAGTTGACGATAACTAACAGTTGGAATGGCTCCAATGTTTGCTAGTAGTTATGCTAACTATGTTAATAAAGATAATAATATTAACCAAGTTACTATGCTAACTAGCATGCTAACAATGTTAAAATGTTAACTATGCTAACGATATGACTTAGCTAACCTAGCTAATCATTTTTATTAGTTATAATAACTATGCTAATTAGCATGCTAGCATGCTAACTATGCTAACCATGTGAATTAGCTAACTTAGCTAATCATTTTTAGCAGTTTTGCAAAAAATGCTAACTAGCATGCTAACATGTTAGCATGCTAACTATGCTAACCATGTGACTTAGTTAAATTAGCTAATCATTTTTAGCAGTTTTGCAAAAAATGCTAACTAGCATGCTAACATGCTAGCATGCTAACTATGCTAACCATGTGACTTAGCTAACTTAGCTAATCATTTTTAGCAGTTTTGCAAAAAATGCTAATTAACATGCTAACATGCTAGCATGCTAACTATGCTAACCATGTGACTTAGCTAACTTAGCTAATCATTTTTAGCAGTTTTGTAAAAAATGCTAACTAGCATGCTAACATGCTAGCATGCTAACTATGTTAACCACGTGACTTAGCTGACTTAGCTAATCATTTTTAGCAGTTTTGCAAAAAATGCTAATTAGCATGCTAACATGCTAGCATGCTAACTATGGTAACCACGTGACTTAGCTAACTTAGCTAATCATTTTTAGCAGTTTTGCAAAAAATGCTAACTAGCATGCTAACATGCTAGCATGCTAACATGCTAACTATGTTAACCATGCTAACTAGCTACAGTGGGTAGGAGTCATAGTTGATGACAAGTAACAGTTACAATGGCTGAACAGTTAAAAAGTTCAGTAGTTTAAAGGGTTAAATTGTTTAACAGTGAAATATTGTAGTGAGGACTTTTATTTTGAAACACTTTCTGGCAGAGGAAGCAGTTGAACAGGATGTGTAGTCTTAATAGGGCCAGTTTGTATGCTTAAAGCCTGAGAATGGCAGTTGAAACAGGTGGCCCGAACACCTGCCATAGGATTCTAATTGCTTAACGGCCGTATTGTGATGTCATAATCATAATGTTAAGTCAATGGGGAAATTTTGATTAGTTTTTAATTAATAGTTTAAAAAGTATAAAAGTTACGAAGCTGAAAAATACATAGCACCCATGTCCTAAGTAAGACCTACGTAACATAGTTTGAATGAAGTTTCTACGTTAAACGGTTGAAGCTGCATTAAGTGCGTTAGAAGAAGAATAAGAATAAGAACTAGAAAAGCATTTCCTGAAGGAAATACAGTGCATGAAAATGCAAAAATATGATGAGTTCATATGGTTAAATTATTTGCTTGGTAGATAAGGTTTAATATAGTTGGAATGACTTAACAGTTAAATAGGTTGATAATTGAAATGGTTAAATTATTTAGGCAGATAGTTGACGATAACTAACAGTTGGAATGGCTCCAATTTTTGCTAGCAGTTATGCTAACTATGTTAACAAAGATAATAATGTTAACCAAGTTACTATGCTAACTAGCATGCTAACAATGTTAAAATGTTAACTATGCTAACCATATGACTTAGCTAACTTTGCTAATCATTTTTAGCAGTTATGCTAACATGCTAGCATGCTAACTATATTAACTATGTGACTTTGCTAACTTAGCTAATCATTTTTAGCAGTTACGTTAAAAATGCTAACTAGCATGCTAACATGCTAGCATGCTAACTATGCTAACCATGTGACTTAGCTAACTTAGCTGATCATTTTTAGCAGTTTTGTAAAAAATGCTAACTAGCATGCTAACATGTTAGCATGCTAACTATGCTAACCACGTGACTTAGCTAACTTAGCTAATCATTTTTAGCAGTTTTGCAAAAAATGCTAACTAGCATGCTAACATGTTAGCATGCTAACTATGCTAACCATGGGACTTAGCTAACTTAGCTAATCATTTTTAGCAGTTTTGCAAAAAATGCTAACTAGCATGCTAACATGCTAGCATGCTAACTATGCTAACCATGTGACTTAGCTAACTTAGCTAATCATTTTTTGCAGTATTGCAAAAAATGCTAACTAGCATGCTAACATGCTAGCATGCTAACATGTTAGCATGCTAACTATGCTAACCATGCTAACTATGCTAACCATGCTAACTAGCTACAGTGGGTAGGAGTCATAGTTGATGACAAGTAACAGTTACAATGGCTGAACAGTTAAAAAGTTCAGTAGTTTAAAGGGTTAAATTGTTTAACAGTGAAATATTGTAGTGAGGACTTTTATTTTGAAACAGTTTTTGGCAGAGGAAGCAGTTGAACAGGATGTGTAGTCTTAATAGGGCCAGTTTGTATGCTTTAAAGCCTGAGACTGGCAGTTGATGCTGGTGGCCTGGCCACCTGGCCTAGGATTCTAATTGCTTAACGGCAGTCTTAATAGAGCCATATTTATTGTATGCTTAAAGCCTCAGACAGAGTATATAGTTTAAAAGTTAAATGTAGATAGTGTAATGGATGTTGATAGACAGAAAGTTGAATGGATGTTGATAGGCAGATTGTTTAATAGATGTTGATGGATAGTTTAATGGGTGGATGAGTGAATGGTTTGAAGAGGATGAATGGATAGAAAGTTGGATGAAATGTGTCTTATATCCTTGTAGAATGGAGAGACAGAGAGAGTTGGTCTAGTTCAGTAGAAAGCAGTTGATACAGGTGCAATCAGTTGAACTGATTCTTTGATGGGGCCTAGATGAGCAGCTGGAAGATGATACCAGGTGCAAATCAAGTTAATTAGTCCATTGTGATGTCATCAGCCCATGTTAAGTCTATGGGGAAATTTTGAGTAGTTTTTAATTAATAGTTTAAAAAGTATAAAAGTTACAAAGATGAAAAATACAAAGCCCACATGTCATAAGTAAGACCTACGCAACGCAGTTTGAATGAAGTTTCTACGTTAAACGGTTGAAGCTGCATTAATTGCGTTAGAAGAAGAAGAATAATAAGAAGAAGAAGAAGAAGCCTAGGAAGAACAGTAGAGTGCATTTTCATGCACTCTAATAAGAAGAAGCCTAGGAAGAACAGTACAGTGCATTTTCATGCACTGTAATAAGAAGCCTAGGAAGAACAGTACAGTGCATTTTCATGCACTGTAATAAGAAGAAGCCTAGGAAGAACAGTACAGTGCATTTTCATGCACTGTAATAAAATGCCTTGGAATAACAGTACAGTGCATTTTCATGCACTGTAATAATAATAATAATAACTAGAAAAGCATTTCCTGAAGGAAATACAGTGCATGAAAATGCAAAAATATGATGAGTTCATATGGTTAAATTATTTGCTTGGTAGATAAGGTTTAATATAGTTGGAATGACTGAACAGTTAAATAGGTTGATAATTGAAATGGTTAAATTATTTAGGCAGATAGTTGACGATAACTAACAGTTGGAATGGCTCCAATTTTTGCTAGCAGTTATGCTATCTATGTTAACAAAGATAATAATGTTAACCAAGTTACTATGCTAACTAACATGCTAACAATGTTAAAATGTTAACTATGCTAACCATATGACTTAGCTAACTTCGCTAATCATTTTTAGTAGTTATGCTAACATGTTAGCATGCTAACTATGCTAACCATGTGACTTAGCTAACTTAGCTGATCATTTTTAGCAGTTTTGTAAAAAATGCTAACTAGCATGCTAACATGTTAGCATGCTAACTATGCTAACCACATGACTTAGCTAACTTAGCTAATCATTTTTAGCAGTTTTACTAAAAATGCTAACTAGCATGCTAACATGCTAGCATGCTAACTATGCTAACCATGTGACTTAGCTAACTTAGCTAATCATTTTTAGCAGTTTTGCTAAAAATGCTAACTAGCATGCTAACATGCTAGCATGCTAACTATGCTAACCAAGTTACTTAGCTAACTTAGCTAACTAGCTACAGTGGGTAGGAGTCATAGTTGATGACAAGTAACAGTTACAATGGCTGAACAGTTAAAAAGTTCAGCAGTTTAAAGGGTTAAATTGTTTAACAGTGAAATATTGTAGTGAGGACTTTTATTTTGAAACAGTTTTTGGCAGAGGAAGCAGTTGAATAGGGTGTGTAGTCTTAATAGGGCCAGTTTGTATGCTTAAAGCCTGAGAATGGCAGTTGGGCCAGCTGGCCTGGCCACCTGCCACAAGATTCTAATTGCGATGATGTCATAAAGGGCAATGTTAAGTCAATGGGGATTTTTTAAAAGTTAATAATTAATAGTTTAAAAAGTATAAAAGTTACAAAGTTGAAAAATACATAGCCCCTATGACACAAGTAAGACCTACGTAACAAAGTTTGAATGAAGTTTCTACGTTAAATGGTTGAAGCTGCATTAAACGCGTTAGAAGAAGAAGTATAATAAGAACTAGAAAAGCATTTCCTGAAGGAAATACAGTGCATGAAAATGCAAAAAATATGATGTAAAATATCATACAGAGTAAAAACAAACTATTGGTTGCTAGGTAGATGAGGTTTAATATAGTTGGAGTGACTGAACAGTTAAATAGGTGGATAGTTTATATGGTTAAATGATTTGCTTGGTAGATAAGGTTTAATATAGTTGGAATGATTGAACGGTTAAATAGGTGGATAATACTTAACTTAGTTAACTTAGCTAATGTTTTCATTTTTAGTAGTTATGCTAACTAGCATGTTAGCAATGCTAACATGCTAACTATGTTAACCATGTTACTTAGCTAACTTAGCTAATAATTTTTAGTAGTTTTGCTAAAAATGCTAACTAGCATGCTAACATGTTAGCATGCTAACTATGCTAACCATGTGACTTAGCTAACTTAGCTAATCATTTTTAACAGTTTTGCTAAAAATGCTAACTAACATGCTAACATGTTAGCATGCTAACTATGCTAACCATGTGACTTAGCTAACTTAGCTAATCATTTTTAGCAGTTTTGCAAAAAATGCTAACTAGCATGCTAACATGCTAGCATGCTAACATGCTAACTATGCTAACCATGCTAACTAGCTACAGTGGGTAGGAGTCATAGTTGATGACAAGTAACAGTTACAATGGCCGAACAGTTAAAAAGTTCAGTAGTTTAAAGGGTTAAATTGTTTAACAGTGAAATATTGTAGTGAGGACTTTTATTTTGAAACAGTTTTTGGCAGAGGAAGCAGTTGAACAGGATGTGTAGTCTTAATAGGGCCAGTTTGTATGCTTAAAGCCTGAGACTGGCAGTTGAAACAGGTGGCCCGAACACCTGCCATAGGATTCTAATTGCTTAACGGCCGTATTGTGATGTCATAATCATAATGTTAAGTCAATGGGGAAATTTTGATTAGTTTTTAATTAATAGTTTAAAAAGTATAAAAGTTACAAAGTTGAAAAATACAAAGCTCACATGTCCTAAGTAAGACCTACGTAACATAGTTTGAATGAAGTTTCTACGTTAAACGGTTGAAGCTGCATTAAGTGCGTTAGAATAATAATAATAATAATAATAATAACTAGAAAAGCATTTCCTGAAGGAAATATAGTGCATGAAAATGCAAAAATAGCATGCTAATAATGTTAAAATGCTAACAATGTTAACCATGAGACTTAGCTTACCTAGCTAATCATTTTTAGTAGTTTTGCAAAAAATGCTAACTAGCATGCTAGCATGTTAGCATGCTAACTATGCTAACCATGTGACTTAGCTAACTTAGCTAATCATTTTTAGCAGTTTTGTAAAAAATGCTAACTAGCATGCTAACATGCTAGCATGCTAACTATGCTAACCATGTGACTTAGCTAACTTAGCTAATCATTTTTAGCAATTTTGTAAAAAATGCTAACTAGCATGCTAACATGCTAGCATGCTAACTATGCTAACCATGTGACTTAGCTAACTTAGCTAATCATTTTTAGCAGTTTTGCTAAAAATGCTAACTAGCATGATAGCATGCTAACATGCTAACTATGCTAACCATGCTAACTAGCTACAGTGGGTAGGAGTCATAGTTGATGACAAGTAACAGTTACAATGGCTGAACAGTTAAAAAGTTCAGTAGTTTAAAGGGTTAAATTGTTTAACAGTGAAATATTGTAGTGAGGACTTTTATTTTGAAACAGTTTTTGGCAGAGGAAGCAGTTGAACAGGATGTGTAGTCTTAATAGGGCCAGTTTGTATGCTTAAAGCCTGAGACTGGCAGTTGAAACAGGTGGCCCGAACACCTGCCATAGGATTCTAATTGCTTAACGGCCGTATTGTGATGTCATAATCATAATGTTAAGTCAATGGGGAAATTTTGATTAGTTTTTAATTAATAGTTTAAAAAGTATAAAAGTTACAAAGTTGAAAAATACAAAGCTCACATGTCCTAAGTAAGACCTACGTAACATAGTTTGAATGAAGTTTCTACGTTAAACGGTTGAAGCTGCATTAAGTGCGTTAGAATAATAATAATAATAATAATAATAACTAGAAAAGCATTTCCTGAAGGAAATATAGTGCATGAAAATGCAAAAATAGCATGCTAATAATGTTAAAATGCTAACAATGTTAACCATGAGACTTAGCTTACCTAGCTAATCATTTTTAGTAGTTTTGCAAAAAATGCTAACTAGCATGCTAGCATGTTAGCATGCTAACTATGCTAACCATGTGACTTAGCTAACTTAGCTAATCATTTTTAGCAGTTTTGTAAAAAATGCTAACTAGCATGCTAACATGCTAGCATGCTAACTATGCTAACTATGTGACTTAGCTAACTTAGCTAATCATTTTTAACAGTTTTGCAAAAAATGCTAACTAGCATGCTAGCATGCTAACTATGCTAACCATGTGACTTAGCTAACTTAGCTAATCATTTTTAGCAGTTTTGTAAAAAATGCTAACTAGCATGCTAACATGCTAGCATGCTAACTATGCTAACCATGTGACTTAGCTAACTTAGCTAATCATTTTTAGCAATTTTGTAAAAAATGCTAACTAGCATGCTAACATGCTAGCATGCTAACTATGCTAACCATGTGACTTAGCTAACTTAGCTAATCATTTTTAGCAGTTTTGCTAAAAATGCTAACTAGCATGATAGCATGCTAACATGCTAACTATGCTAACCATGCTAACTAGCTACAGTGGGTAGGAGTCATAGTTGATGACAAGTAACAGTTACAATGGCTGAACAGTTAAAAAGTTCAGTAGTTTAAAGGGTTAAATTGTTTAACAGTGAAATATTGTAGTGAGGACTTTTATTTTGAAACAGTTTTTGGCAGAGGAAGCAGTTGAACAGGATGTGTAGTCTTAATAGGGCCAGTTTGTATGCTTAAAGCCTGAGACTGGCAGTTGAAACAGGTGGCCCGAACACCTGCCATAGGATTCTAATTGCTTAACGGCCGTATTGTGATGTCATAATCATAATGTTAAGTCAATGGGGAAATTTTGATTAGTTTTTAATTAATAGTTTAAAAAGTATAAAAGTTACAAAGTTGAAAAATACAAAGCTCACATGTCCTAAGTAAGACCTACGTAACATAGTTTGAATGAAGTTTCTACGTTAAACGGTTGAAGCTGCATTAAGTGCGTTAGAAGAAGAATAATAATAATAATAATAAAATGCCTTGGAATAACAGTACAGTGCATTTTCATGCACTGTAATAAAATGCCTTGGAATAACAGTACAGTGCATTTTCATGCACTGTAATAAAATGCCTAGGAAGAACAGTACAGTGCATTTTCATGCACTGTAATAAAATGCCTTGGAATAACAGTACAGTGCATTTTCATGCACTGTAACTAGAAAAGCATTTCCTGAAGGAAATACAGTGCATGAAAATGCAAAAATATGATGCGTTCATATGGTTAAATTATTTGCTTGGTAGATAAGGTTTAATTTAGTTGGAATGACTGAACAGTTAAATAGGTTGATAATTGAAATGGTTAAATTATTTAGGGAGATACTTGACGATAACTAACAGTTGGAATGGCTCCAATGTTTGCTAGTAGTTATGTTAACTATGTTAACAAAGATAATAATGCTAACCAAATTACTATGCTAACTAGCAGGCTAACAATGTTAAAATGCTAACTATGCTAACCATGTGACTTAGCTAACCTAGCTAATCATTTTTAGTAGTTATGCTAACAATGCTAACTAGAATGCTAACATGCTAACTATGCTAACCATGTTACTTAGCTAACTTTGCTAATCATTTTTAGCAGTTTTGCTAAAAATGCTAACTAGCATGTTAACACGCTAGCATGCTAACTATGCCAACCACGTTACTTAGCTAACTTAGCTAATCATTTTAAGCAGTTTTGCTAAAAATGCTAACTAACATGCTAACGTGTTAGTATGCTAACTATGCTAACCACGTGACTTAGCTAACTTAGCTAATCATTTTTAGCAGTTTTGCTTAAAATGTTAACTAGCATGTTAACATGCTAGCATGCTAACTATGCTAACCATGTGACTTAGCTAACTTAGCTAATCATTTTTAGCAGTTTTGCTAAAAATGCTAACTAGCATGCTAACATGTTAGCATGCTAACTATGCTAACCATGTGACTTAGCTAACTTAGCTAATCATTTTCAGCAGTTTTGCTAAAAATGCTAACTAGCATGTTAGCATGCTAACTATGCTAACCATGTGACTTAGCTAACTTAGCTAATTATTTTTAGCAGTTTTGCTAAAAATGCTAACTAGCATGTTAACATGCTAGCATGCTAACTATGCTAACCATGAGACTTAGCTAACTTAGCTAATCATTTTTAGTAATTTTCTTAAAAATGCTAACTAGCATGCTAACTAGCTAGCATGCTAACTTGCTAGCATGTTAACTATGCTAACCATGCTAACTAGCTACAGTGGGTAGGAGTCATAGTTGATGACAAGTAACAGTTACAATGGCTAAACAGTTAAAAAGTTCAGTAGTTTAAAGGGTTAAATTGTTTAACAGTGAAATATTGTAGTGAGGACTTTTATTTTGAAACAGTTTTTGGCAGAGGAAGCAGTTGAACAGGATGTGTAGTCTTAATAGGGCCAGTTTGTATGCTTAAAGCCTGAAAGTGGCAGTTGATCCAGGTGGCCCGAACACCTGCCACAGGATTCTAATTGCTGTGATGTCATAAAGGGCAATGTTAACCCTTAGAACCCGATTGACGCAAAGTGCGTCAAAAAACACACCCTTTCTTCTCTGTTACATTGCTCCGGAACGGTTCATTGCAGCGAGATGAAACCTTTATTGCACGACAGAGCAGAAGTGGGGCTTTCCAACGAGACTACACACTTGTCTGTACGATCAAGTATGAAAATTAAAAAAAATCATGAAATTAAATCAAATTGCATCATATTTACAGTCTATACTTCTCTGCATTCACCTGCACACACATTACTCTAGTTTGAATTACTCGCGAACCCGTGATCGCATCGATATGGCAAGCATATCAGATGAAAGAGGGGGCACAGGGCTATCCATTGGTACCATGTTTATCGATCCTTCTGGCTTATAAAACCAGACGAAGTGACTGCAAAATAATAACGTCATGTACACAAACCAAGCTGCACACTCATTACTCTCGTTTGAATTACTCGCGGACCCGTGATCGCATAGATATGCCACGCATGTCAGATGAAAGAGGAGACTCAGAGCTATCATTTGATACCAAGTACATCCTTCTGGGTTATAAAACAGACGAAGTGACAGCAAAATAATAACTTCATATAGCTGGACTTACCCCACGTTTTTGTCTGTTCTTGTGGCAAAGCATGTTTATAATCCAATGCTATCATGTGTTTCTCTATGGCAAAGCATGTTCATATTCCGGTTTTGAGATCCTAGCAAATTCCTGCATGGCATCCAATTCAAGGCTCACATTGCATCCCAATTTCAACAAATAAACACCTTTTTTGCCTTTACTTTGTTCATGGCAATGCAGTAAAGAGTTGAGAATTATTATGACTGCATACACACAGGCACGCAGGCTAACACGCAACCTCGGGTCAAGTCAGGTCAGATCAGTTCCTGTCACAGATATGGAGCGCAGAAAGGTCATTTTTCATCACTAAATAAAAAATGGCATTTATTTCCGTAAATCACACAGCAAATATTTCTGTAAATTGCTCAGCCCCAGAGTATCCCTCCAACATGGCAATTATATTGCCCGATTCAGGACAGTCTGCCCTACACACACATGAAATGCATGTAGAGCTGTGAGCTTGCTGTGGTGAGATACATGTCGAAATATAAGAATTTTTATAATACACTTTTTATATTTTAATTCTTTAAAAATCAAAATAAAATCAATGCTAGTATTAATACATGAAATGATGGCAGATCTGAATAGCCTAAACTCTCCTGAAAAAAACAATATATAATATATGTGTGTGGCACTTACAATGACCAGAATAAATCCTTATGAATAAAGGTAGTGAAAATGCCCTAAAAACAGCTTAGGGTTCTAAGGGTTAAGTCAATGGGGAAATTTTGATAGTTTTTAATGAATAGTTTAAAAAGTATAAAAGTTACAAAGATGAAAAATACATAGCACTCTTATCCCAAGTAAGACCTACGTAACAAAGTTTGAATGAAGTTTCCACGTTAAACGGTTGAAGCTGCATTAAATGCGTTAGAAGAAGAAGAAGAATAAGAAGAAGCCTAGGAAGAACAGTACAGTGCATTTTCATGCACTGTAATAAGAAGAAGCCTTGGAATAACAGTATAGTGCATTTTCATGCACTATAATAAGAAGCCTAGGAAGAACAGTATAGTGCATTTTCATGCACTATAATAAGAAGCCTAGGAAGAACAGTATAGTGCATTTTCATGCACTATAATAAGAAGAAGCCTAGGAAGAACAGTACAGTGCATTTTCATGCACTGTAATAAGAAGAAGCCTAGGAAGAACAGTACAGTGCATTTTCATGCACTGTAATAAGAAGAATAAGAAGCCTAGGAAGAACAGTACAGTGCATTTTCATGCACTGTAATAAGAAGAAGAAGTTGCCTAGGAAGAACAGTACAGTGCATTTTCATGCACTGTAATAATCGTGACGCTGGGATATTCTATGGCTCACCAATTTACGAGATGTAGGCCTATATGTACTGAGTGAGACAAATATTTTATTTATTAGGCTAATTGCTTTATTCACTTGAGTAGCCTATATTGTCACTGAATCATTAGACTAAGCATGTGCATGCCGAAACCGAGGACAGCAAGTTCATTATACATTATGGTGGTTGGCAGGTCATTGTCTGCAGCAGTCCTGTATGTTTAGAAATAAATGTAGGCCTATGTGTAGCATACTCGCTCAAATTGATAACACTCGTTAATAATAAGCTAATTTTCATTCATTGTTGACATGGTCCATGGAGGATCGATCAGATGGGTGTCCCGGGACCTGATGAACACGGCGCTAAAAAGCACAAACGAGTGCGAAAGTTGCACGACAGGGAAAGTGCAGGCAGCCACGAGAGTGATTGGTCGTGTAAAATGAACGTTGCTGATGTCTGGCTTACACAAAGCTATAACGACACAATCATTAGGTTTTCTTAATGACCGACAGTTTAGTTTAGTTTATAGATAAGAAATAATTTTGCCATAAAGTAGGCTAGGCCAAATGTTTGTGAAAAGGCTTGATTAACACACCCTGTAAAGTACCATAAGTAGGCTGGTTTACCAAATGACAGACAGTTGAATTTCTGAATAAAAAGAATGTTGGTGCAGTTTTGAAATCTTAAACGTGTAACCCCACACAAGCATAACGTGGTTGTAGGGAGGGGATGTGCTATTTTGGAATTTTACCCGGATACAACGAATAGCCTACTATTTTTTGATTGGATGTCGGTGGCCATTTCTTTTTTTGATTTTGCTGGTGAGTGGTGCCAGAGAATGTCTAATAAGGGGAGAACTGCCACTCTCGGAAAACTTCCGGTTTCTAAACTGTTCTGAACTGGTTGCAGTTCCTTCTGTGGTTCCACATGAGGGCGCTCGTCCACGAGTGCAGAATGCATGGAGGTCTATGGAGCTGTACCCCTCAAAATCCACTTTTCTCGGGATATAATTTTTTTCCAAGTAATTTGAATATTGTTTTCGAAAGGGGAGGCAAAGAAAATACACTTGGTTGAGTATTATATTTTTTAACGTCACTTAATTGTTCTAAAAAGCCTTTCAAACGTGTCAATGACGTCATTCATTAGCACAATGCTAGCGTGTTATGGGCAACAACGACCCAACCTGTAAGAAATCAAAAGGACATAAGTACTCGTTCATTCAACTTTTGACCTATAACCCATGTTGAAGTTATACAAACTACAATCAAATCTGAGATTTGTCAACGACAATCAGGTGAAAGAGGCAAATTTAGCCGTCTAGCTCCATTGACTCCCATTCATTCTGCACTCATGGCGATCGCCCCCAGTGGAACTCTGGTGGAACTGCAACCAAAATTCGGTACAATGGGACTTAATACGGAGTGGCAAGGCTCTCCGTAGACGGGCTCTGGTGGTGCGCTAGTTCTGAACCCTGCGAGAAATCCTCTCGTATCCCTGCGCCTCCTCTAATAATTATGTAGATGCCTTGACATCCCTAGTAATATTTCTGCGTGAGAAATGCAAGGTGTGGTGTGTGAGCGTGTGAACTTGTTGAATTGCGTGTGTCTCACGCCCATTGCGTGAGACTTGAGAACCCTGCTGGGGTAAGAGGTTCAGTCCCAGTTTAAATTAAATTTAAGAAGGTATTATTTCAACTACAGACAGAACAATGCAGAGACAGCATGTCATGAATGTGTGTGACTGTGAGCTCACTCACTGTAAATGTTTTCGTAGACTGGGTGAGATAAACTATGTAGGCTATAGCAATTGCATGACAATGATGATAGAGAGAGACTTTGCAAAACTTGCATTTTGCAGAATGCTTCTTTCTTGCCCCTGGACTGCAAATTTCTTTATGTTCCGTGAATGCAAATTTAATGATGGCGGAATTCGCTGACATTATTATTACTAGGTCTGACTGACGGTACGGATCCACTTGTACTTCACTTCTTTTTGTCGTGTCGCATAGATGTCGCGCTGCCTCCCCACGTTCACGGTACGGATCCACTTGTACTTCACTTCTTTTTGTCGTGTCGCATTCCACTCTAGTCCTATGGGTGACGTCAAGCGACTTTAACGCGCCCGCAAAGCATCCCGGGAAGGCAGCGCTGCATTTGAAATAATGTAGCGCGACAAAAAAGCTGGCCGATGCCCAGCTTTATGCAAATGAATCCGTTGAACGCGAGGCGACTCTCCAATGAAAGGACGAGTTTGTAGGTCCTTTGTTCTACCACAACGGTGCCTGTGAAACTTTGGGGATTTGAGATTGCATTGAGTAGTTTAAATAAAACAAGATTTCGAAATGGCTTGCATAGTTTGTTTAGGCTATTAATGTGCTGTATACTGTTAAGTACATGCCTAAAATTGTGGTCCATTTGTGGAAAAACACTTAAGATACTTTAAAACGAACTGAGTATGAGCTGGTAACTGACATTTTGAACGAAACGCCCACACACGACTGAACGAGGGGAGGCAGCGCGACATCTATGCGACACGACAAAAAGAAGTGAAGTACAAGTGGATCCGTACCGTCAGTCGTGTGTGGGCGTTTTGTTTAAAATGTCAGTTACCAGCTCATACTCAGTTCGTTTTAACGTATCTTAAGTGTTTTTCCACAAATGGACCACAATTTTAGGCATGTACTTAACAGTATACAACACATTAATAGCCTAAACAAACTATGCAAGCAATATCGAAATCTTGTTTTATTTAAACTACTCAATGCAATCTCAAATCCTCACCAGAAACACCAACAGTCAATATATTCATCCAAATCCTAGTTTCGTTTGTTTTATGGACTACTAGGTGGTCGTGGAAGAGATCGTTAAAACATTATTTGTCTGGTAAGCGGAACCAAAGTTTCACAGGCACCGTTGTGGTAGAACAAAGGACCTACAAACTCGTCCTTTCATTTGAGAGTCGCCTCGCGTTCAACGGATTCATTTGCATAAAGCTGGGCATCGGCCAGCTTTTTTGTCGCGCTACATTATTTCAAATGCAGCGCTGCCTTCCCGGGATGCTTTGCGGGCGCGTTAAAGTCGCTTGACGTCACCCATAGGACTAGAGTGGAATGCGACACGACAAAAAGAAGTGAAGTACAAGTGGATCCGTACCCAGTAGGAGTTAAGTCTTATAGAGACGAATGACCCATTAGACCAGCCTCAGACGAGTCCAGGAAGTGACGTCAATTCCAGAAATAAGTACATCATTTACTTTACTCTTTATGGAGAATGTAGTGGGGAAAAAACGTGTTTTCTTTTACAGTTCATGGAAAAAATAGTCACATTAGGTAGAATCTTTTTATTATTATTCGTAATTCACATGTATTTATTAAATAATCGATCGCGACTGACTGTCCACGTGATCTGCCAGTCAGCTGGGAGGAACTCGTGACTCACGCATAGGGACTCACGGCAGATATTGCGCGAAATGTTGGTTTATTTAAATGTTGGTATCGTTTAGATGTCCTTCCTATTCATTAACATGAACATGATGACTGATTAAATAAATGACTACGATGTTTAATAAACCATTGTAGGCATACAAGTTATCATTATCACATCAATTAGTTTTCTGTAGGCTAGGCTAGTGTGACATGCTTTACACTAGGCTACAGCATAAAAATAGGCTCAACAATAGGCTATCAACACGTTTGCAGTACTGTTGCAGAAATCACATACAAGAAAGCATCCTCTTGATTGTTTGTACATTTTTGCATATTCCAACATAAGGAAGCAGCATGAGGAAACTTGTCGTTTTTCTGCCTTATTTTCTAACTACTTTTACGAGTCTGCAGTATCACCGAGTACAGCTGTTACAAGAGGGTCTGGCGTCCCTTTGTTATGACGCAACTTCCTGCGACGGTCATTCGTCGGAAAATGACTTAACTCCCTCTCTCCGTACCGTGACGGTACGGATCCACTTGTACTTCACTTCTTTTTGTCGTGTCGCATAAATGTCGCGCTGCCTCCCCACGTTCAGTCGTGTGTGGGCGTTTTGTTTAAAATGTCAGTTACCAGCTCATACTCAGTTCGTTTTAAAGTATCTTAAGTGTTTTTCCACAAATGGACCACAATTTTAGGCATGTACTTAACAGTATACAGCACATTAATAGCCTAAACAAACTATGCAAGCCATTTCGAAATCTTGTTTTATTTAAACTACTCAATGCAATCTCAAATCCTCACCAGAAATACCAACAGTCAATATATTCATCCAAATCCTAGTTTCGCTGTCTGTATGCTTTGCGGGCGCGTTAAAGTCGCTTGACGTCACCCATAGGACTAGAGTGGAATGCGACACGACAAAAAGAAGTGAAGTACAAGTGGATCCGTACCGTGAGACTGACAGCTACGACGTAAACCTAACGTTTCGCGCTGGCTACACTTGCGTCTTTAGATTGGATGAGCGCCAGTTTCTTAATCACAACAAAATACATGTATGTCATTGATTGGTTGCATTTGAAAGGTTGCATTTAAAGGGCGTGAAAGGCGAAATAATTTAATGTTGCATTATCGAATGTTATGTTTTGTATCATGGACATATTTGTTGCAAATCTCCCGACCACTATTTCGACCCGAGACCGCAAGACCAAGACAATGAGACCAAGACAAGACCGAGGGATCCGAGACCAAGACAAGACCAAGACCAAAGACGGTCGAGACTGTGACAAGACCGAGACCACATAAAAGTGGTCTCGAGGGTCTCGAGACCAAGACCGGTCTCGAGACATCCAACTCTACTATTTGCGGCCCGCCATGTAGGCCTAGGTCTAGCCCAGGGGTCGGCAAATAGTGGCCCGCGGGCCAATTTTGGCCCGCCATCTATTCTATCTGGCCCGCGAGATGACGTTAATTTGCTGTTTAAATAAAAAAAAAAAAATGCATTTTTTTTAACCCCATGTTTTTAAAAAGAAAAAAAGGCCTACAGCAATCCCATCAATTTCAGAACATTTATTGAGGTATAGATGATAGTCCTACTAAAGTGACAAAACAACAGGTGGAACATCCTTGCAGTTATCCATGACGCACAGGTCGGAACGGTATTGGCACGCGAGTGCGCGTAATCTTGTGCAAAAAAAAAAAAAAAAGTGTCCTGTCTCCCTCTTCCAGTGGGCAAGGTCAAAAATAGCCTATGTTTCGTTAAATTAATAGGCTTGGCATTAATAAATGCAGGCAGGCTTCCATTCTTCTTTGTAGGTCCTGCATTCTGAATCAATTTTTCTTTTCAAGGCTTTTGACAACGACATTTTGCATCGATAACTAACATATAGCAATGTTCAGCTAATCATTTACACGTCATCCAAAAGAATAATATTTGTACACATTAGTTACGGCAAGTTGCTAGGCAAGTCGCCTGTTTCATTGTTTCATGAGAGACGACAGGAGATGCAGCAGGCGGCATAAAAACAGCGCACATAAGCAAATAAACGTTTTTAATGGAATTAAATTAAATGCATTTTAAAAGTTAGATTAATAATTTAAATAGTAGGCCTATAACCCCCCCCCCCCCCCCCCCCCCCATTACAAAAGCTATGGCCCGCGATGCCATTGTCTGAAAAAAAATTGGCCCGGGTCCAAACGTAATTGCCGACCCCTGGTCTAGCCTATAAATGCAGTTGCATCCATTTGGCTTGGGGGGTGACAGGTCAATCATTTTGGCCTCTTCATGACAGGTTCAGTGTGTGTTCCGATTGCGCCCCCCTGCCCCACCCCTCAAGTGGATTTGTCCAAGCAGCCGCTAGTTCGAGTGCATGGTAGCCTAGGCTGTATAAGTGCCCTCCGCTGGCTGGTGTTCTAATTATTGCAGTTTAACCGTAAACAGCAAACAGAGGTCTAGTTTTATTCCGTAAATATATTGTTTTTATAGACGTTAGTTGCACGCGCTACCAAGAGCTCATTTACAGTAGGCCTACTGCACCACGTAGGCTACTGTAGTGCGGTTCTGTCAACATATAAAAAACTACGGGTAGCCTACAATTTTCGCACAACTTGGTGGAAAAGTAGCACAGGTTAAAGAAAACCCATTCATTTTTGGAGCTGATCCTACTCAAAAGGAACTTCAAAGTATTTCCCATATAGTAGGCCTATCATTTTAGCTCACAACGACAGTGAAAGTGAAACTTGGAAAGTGGTCTCTCCACCGAGTGTTACATTAGATACACAATCAATCGCGAGTCGATGCAGGTAAAAAGTAGGCTATCAACTACGAAGGTATTGCAAAATGTGATGACGGCACACAAACTAGTGCAAAAACGTTTAGTAGGCTATACACTTGTGATGATAGCCTACAGTTAATGTGAATCGCGGACTATAACCAAAGTTAGGAGAAGATTTGCACCAAATAAAGGCTGTGTTTGTGTGCCTACATGTTGGCACAAAACGTAATTTCTGTCAACTATGACGATGTCCATGTTCAGTAGGCTAGCCCAGGCGCATAGCAAGCGTGGGGGATGTGGGTGTTATAACGTACACACTTTTGCTGGAACACGATTCCATCCCCCACACTTTTTGTCAGATGAAAATGAAAGTAAAATATGGAAATAAACCCTCCCGTAAAGAGTTGGAACCGTATCTACAACGCACACACAAAGAGACACAAATAGGTCTGTTGATTTTATTGAACGGTCATCCAGCCAATCACATCAAGTTAGCCAGTGAAGAACCTGACGGCTCTGATCAAATTCAAAGTGTGCATCTTTCAACATGTGCTGCTGCTGGGTCTGCATTATAACGTCTGCAGTGAGCAGATTTCAGATTTACAATATAGAAATGATAATTGTTACCGCATTATGCTAATTTAGTAAACCAAAATTCACTGTCTGACTGACAGTTTTTGTCACAATGTATAAATGCAGGGAGTCAAAGTGAAAGCGGGGGTGCGCGCACCAAGGCACTTGTTTGTGCAGAAAGACCTTTGGCTACTGTTCTCAGAGCATTATGCTTTCTCTGTCTATGATCTGCAGCTTTTCTCAAACTATGGGCATCCTCAACAATTAACCTACTGGTCCACGTAGCCGCGAAATTAAGTTATGCCTGGTGCTTCACACGTCTGATCTGATTTCACTGTCAATGTGTGTGTCGTAGTGCTACGTCTTAAATACGATCGCGTTCCATTTAGAACATCTTATTTTGATCTTACAAACGGAGGCGTCAAGACACATTTGAGTTCTACATCTGAGAACTAAGATTTCCAGCATGTAGAACTCAAATAGAACGCTTAGAGCGCTCATGCAATGTGTGTGTCCCTGCAGCAAGTGAAACTGGAGGTAACGTGGGCTAGAAGCAACAATAGTTTAAACAACAACGTGGTTTCCTGTATCAATGGAAAAAGCATATAGACTGCTAATCATAATCTTTAAATTGACATTAATTAAGCTGGCTATATGCAACACAATTTATTTATATTCCCTTTGTTTGGGTAGACTTCAAACGTTTTTGAATTTGAGCTTACAGTTCTGTCACTATTCTGTGTCCTTTACATTTATTCAATATTAGTGATACCTCGAAATTAGGCTGCTGTCTGTTAGGGCAATTTATTGTAGCCTGCTAACCCATATGCACAAAACATAATTTCTGAAATTATTTTTTGATTTATAACATGAGATATGTCTCCATGTATGGTAGTGTCAAATAGTGAAGTGATAGCAGGTAGATCATGTAGGCCTACATGTCACATGAGCCACACATTTGAGGGGCGCTGCTTCTTCTGTCCCTCCCAAACTGCATTAAAATGGTGTGTTTAGCAATCAGAATTTCTAATTTTTTTCGGGGTAGAAACTGCCGGACACCAATATAGTCCGCACCCCTCTCTGAAAATACTTACAACGTCCCTGTAGGGAGTTATTTATAATTTGGCAAGATTGTTTCATTTTCCTATCCCACAACCCCCACACTTTTAAAAAGCTTGATACGCCCCTGGGCTAGCCTATATTTTTCATTTAGTCAAGCAGTGACATGTGGTTTAATGCATGGGGTAACATGACGTGAGACAGACAGAAGATGAGCCTGTCTTTAGTAGCCTATCCCTGAATCCTGTCCCAAAACAGTTGAAAACGGTGTGATTAGCACATTAAAAACCCCGGAGAGACACCCCCTGACCCCCGTGTTATTGTGATTAGGCTATAGGTCCAAATCTAAATGTTTGGGTTCAGTTTATGAAGTGTTGCTACAGCATAATACTGTGTGTTTGGGATTTTTTTTTGGGGGGGGGGGGTGTCGTCGGTCCAGTGGTGGGCCGGTCCTGGAGAAAATTGCCAGGGCGAATTTTGCTCCCAGTCCGACCCTGGAAACACCTGTTAGCAATCTCTGATGTCGGAATATTCAATGGCTACCCGACAATATCTCAGTGCAAACTCCAAAATTGTTCGTCTATTAATTTTCCACATTAGCCTAACACATTAGCCTAATACTACAACATAGTTTGGCTGGCTTTATTCATTTCTGCCAGTTAGTGCTTTTTCCCCTGTGTATAAGTTACACTACATGCATTATTGTGTTTGACACTGAGGATAGCCTATCTGAGACGGTGGTCTGGTTTAAATGAGTTACGTTGTGAAATTGAGAATGGCACAGACTTCGTTTAGTCTATTTCTTTGTATTGTGAAATTGAAATGAGATATGGACTATTACAATCAATAATATGTTAAAAATGCATTAAAAGTAATCAATTTCTATGAAAAATCTATGTCTGTTGTGTGCGTGTGTCAAGGTAAAGCCTAGGCCTACCGTGCGCATATACTGTACTGCGCAAAAGCGCCACTTGCGCCTATAGGCTATTTCATTGTATCGCCTTGTTAGGCTATGCGCGGGGTGTGCCAACTTTTTATGAGATAGAGAGACCCCCTTCAAGACAAAAAAAAAGTGGGCAGCTCTTGATCCAGCGTCCGGGGAGCAGTTGGGGGTTAGGTGCCTTGCTCAAGGGCACCTCATGCGTGGATATGGATGTGGGAGAGCGCTGTTCAGTCACTGCCCCCACCCACATGTTTCCTACCAGTCGGGGATTAAACCGGCCACCCTTCAGTCACAAGTCCGATTCCCTTACCGTTAGGCCACAGATGCCCGCAATAGATGTGATGTAAGAGTTATGAGATATGAAATTAGTGTTCTGTCTCTTCTGCAGTATTTGCACAGAGACATGCGCCAGAGGCAGATGCCAACAGCAGAAGTTCTGTTCACAAAACAAGCCCAAAATGTATAACCAAATTATGTGCAAATGCACCAACATTCACATGCGCATGCACACACAGTTCTCACACTCACCTGTGCACATCATGCTGATCAAAGTATGTTTATTAGCCTAGTAGCTCATTTGTACATTTTACATACCAAATTAGAAAACCTAATCAACCCTACACGCCACTCAGCTGCTAGTACAAACCTTGGTCATCACTTAAGCGCTCTCATAAAGGCTTATGTTACCCATCGACTGCTGCGCTCCTCCAAGGAACATCGTCTGGCACTGCCGCCCCCCCACTCACGGCGTTCCAGACTATTCTCACCTGTAGTCCCCACACTCACGGTGTTCCAGACTATTCTCACCTGTGGTCCCCACACCCTCTGTGTTCCAGACTATTCTCACCTGTAGTCCCCACACCCTCTGTGTTCCAGACTATTCTCATCTGTGGTTCCCACACTGTTCCAGACTATTTTCATCTGTGGTCCCCCAATGGTGGAACGATCTGCCAAGTGCCACCAGAGCAGGAGTATCCCTCTGTCTTCAAAAAACTCTTGAAGACTTGTCTCTTCCAAGGATACCTCCTCTCCCTGTGGTCCCAAGAACTAACTATGTTCATTTAGCTTAGGGGTGTCAAACTCATTGTAGTTCAGGGGCCACTTACAGCCCAATGTGGGTTTTCTGCAGACTGGACGAGTAAAATAATAGCATAATAACCTATAAATAATGAATGTTTGAACAAGTTAAAGTTGTGAAGCTGTATCCAGTGAGAAACACTGAGACTGTGATAATGATTATTTATGAGATCATATGAAAATAAACTTCTGTCTCTTCTGTCTGCAGTATTTGCATAGACACATAACCCAACCTGCGTCACAGGCAGATGTCAACAGCAGTAGTCCTGTTCACAGAAGAATCATAAAATCCACAAACATATAATCTGCAAATGCACCAACACAGACAGACACACAAATATATACATACATAGTCACCTACCCTTGAATCTCCTAAAAGTGCACACACACACACACACACATGTGCTCTCACACTCCCGAATGTACACATGCATGTAACCTCAATCTCACAAATATACATGCACACTCCCACACATCTAGCACTTGTATTGAGTCAATTTAGTGGCATTAATATGTTGAGCTTGTAAAAAGATGTGCAATACAAGTGTAGCATAGTGGACAATTGGTTGTCGGCTACGCCACCCCAGGAGTTATGGGGACCAAGGGAACACCCACTTAACCAAACCGAATAGGTCACACAGATTCGTTATACTTGAAAGACAGAGACGTGTGTACATTTAAACATATATTTTTTATTAGGGACACAGACAACAGAGAGACATAAGGCAACAGACAACACAGACAACAGAGAGACATAAGGCAACAGACAACACAGACAACAGAGAGACATAAGGCTACAGACAACAGAGACACATCAGGCAACAGACAACACAGACAAAGAACAGAGAGACATAAGGCTACAGACAACAGAGACACATAAGGCAACAGACAACACAGACAGAGAGACATAAGGTTTGGCCGCCAGATGGGCAGGGCCAGGCCGTCACCTAGGAGCAGGCCATCCATCCTCTGGGGGTCACTAAGGCACTAGAACTTACTATAGTTACTAGGAGGGAGTCACGAGACCACAAGTGCATCTCACACACGGGAGGGGTGATTACTGTAACTTTATTAAGCTGACACACAGTGAAACACTACACAACGCAACAGCAAAAAGGTGATTCAGTCTCCTTACAATAACTCTTGGCCTAGTCCATCCAATCAGTAGGCAAGGCAGGGCGGCAGAAAGCCACACAATTACAAAGAACAGCACAAATTAAAACAAATAAGGACAGACATAAAATTGCAACGAGCATGGAAGCAGGACACAAAGCAAAACAGCAGTGCCCATTCTGACATCAAGCACATGGTCCAGCAGCGGAGGACATGGGCTGGAGATGGTTGAAGTGGCAAGGCTACAATGAAACAAAACAATATCACACTATGACTCAATCAACTCTCTAATACCATAGAGCACATAGTCGGCTACCTGGCATATACATACATAAGTGTTATACCCAATATTCCCGGCAATGAAGCAATCAATTTTTTTGAGGTTAGGTGTTTTTTTTTTAAATATATATTGACCCGCCTATTGCAACACATCGTAATTTAGCTTTATTTGCTTCCCAGCCTGTGTTGCAAGTCAGAAGCTTGTTTATAGGCTATTATTATGACCGCCGCTAGCGAAGCTAGCGAAGCGGTCATATAGGGATTGTCAAAGTTTTTTTTTTTTCTTTTTCCCCCGTCATCTACTTCCTGAATTTTTGGTCAACGATACCCGGGACACCGAACCACCGGGACACATGAAATTTGGTGGGTATGTAGCCCCACTAGACTTTTACGGAAAAATTATGTTTTGTCCCCGGGGTCCACTCCCCCCCCCGTGCTGGGCCCCCCGAACCGCAAAAAAAGCAGTTTTTCCTAAATAACTACCTGAACCGTGGCACCGAGGATGAAGACATTTTTATGGTATGTTGGTCTCAAGGGCCCACATGAATCTGGCCCATAATTACTCATTTGTGATTTGCACCCCCCCGGTAAAAAATGAAAATGCAATATTATTCTGCTTTAATCGCCCCTATCTTCAGTTAAGATGTTCAGAACTGCACCAAATTTTATTTGTATGATTGACCTGGCATTCTCTGGGGGTATGCCAAGTTTCGTAGAATTTCATCCCATTTCTTCTTGAAGCCGAAATAAATCTGAGGATGTTTATCGGACATGCTTGGTTTTTACTGCAGGTACGTTAATATTATAATATCAATAAGGACCTAGGTAATGTTACCGTTAGCGTTGGTTGAGTGATGGAGGCCAATTTGATTGATTGCATTTGTAGAAAACTATAAATGCGGTTATACCAAGCAAATTGATAGCAGCACTGCAATTGTATCTTTCGACTGTCATTTGTTGCATGTGCTACAAAAATCATTCTGTGCAATGGAAGATTTACCAACGTTACACCGGTCTGATACAGTTTTGCCTATACATGCGTGAGACTGAGACGCCTGTTTATTTTGTGTATAAGTGCGTGCAGGGTGTGAGAGGGGAATCGATGTGCTTTGATTCCAGCTTGGTAGTTGTAGTCTGTGAAATTAAAAAGCACGTGTGTGTGAAGTATCCAAACAATGACACCTTCATTTCATTATGGCTGCTTTAGCAACACACCTTAAGCTACTGTGTAGTGGGTCCCATTTAGAAGTGGCTACTTCATTCGCGCTTTCCTTGACTCATGGAGCTGCGTGAATTTTATTACAACTTTTCGCCACGATATGGCAGTTTAAGTCCGCTTGATACTGTAAGGCGTAAGCCATTGGTTTCCAAAGGAGATTTTATTTGTGTCGCCAGCATAGCCTATTGACAATTTATGTTGTAAATAGGCCTACCTTATAAGCCTACCTGTAGCTTAGGGAAGCTAACAGCTTTCTATTAGGATCTAGTTTGTTAGTTACAGTTTTGTCATAACTCCCTGATGCATTTTTGCATTTAGAATAGCCATAATAACATTATGCTGATACCTTTTGCTTTTCCCAAATACAATGTAGCCTACAGGTTTAAGTGACCTTTCATCAATCCAGTTGCAATGGATGAACTGTGATGAACTGCCCTACTTGTGATTGTTTAGAGATGTTTAGAGAAGGTTTTATAACAATGCTACATCTTCTTTGGCTATTCTACAATCTACTCTCTGTGCAGCCGCACACACACACTCAGGCATGCCAAACAAGCATACACAAAAGTTTCAAGAGTGGGGGATGGAGTAAAATATGGAGACAAATTGAAGTGTGATTTATTTTCGTGGAACGGATGTACAGGACTGAGCGGCGGTCATATTTTGTACCGCTATGCGTTACATCTAGTTGTTATTATGGTTGAAACAGTTTACTCTACACCGTGTGCACAATTATTAGGCAAGTGAGTATTTTTACCTTATCATCATTTTTATGCATATTTCCAACTCCAACCTATATAAACCTGACTGCTAATTGGATTTATGCATCATCAGTTGATGTGTATTTGTGTAATGAGGGAGGGTGTGGCCTAAAGTGATCAACACCCTACAATCAAGGTGTGCATAATTATTAGGCAGCTTCTTTACCTCAGACAAAATGGGCCAAAAAAGAGATTTAACAGACTCTGAAAAGCAAAAAAATGTAAAATGCCTTTCACAGGGATGCAGCACTCTTGAAGAAGCAAAGATATTGAGGCGTGATCACCGAATAATCAAACGTTTTGTTGCAAATAGTCAAAAGGGTTGCAAGAAACGTGTGGAGAAAAAAAGGCGCAGAATAACTGCTAGAGACGTGAGAATAATTAAACATGAAGTTACCAGGAACCCATTGACCTCCAGTGCGGCCTTATTCCAGAAATGCAACCTACCTGCTCAGAGACATGGCCCAGGTAAAGAAGGCTGAAACACGACCACCACTTAAGACTCATAAGTTTAACGTCAAGACTGGGCCAAGAAATATCTGAAGACAGATTTTTCAACGGTTTTATAGACAGATGAGATAAGAGTGATTCTTGACGGACCAGACGGATGGGCCCGTGGCTGGATCACTAATGGGCACAGAGCTCCACTTAGTCAGACGCCAGCAAGGTGGAGGTGGGGTACTGGTATGGGCTGCTATTATTAAGGATGAGCTAGTTGGACCTTTTAGGGTTGAAAATGGACTTAAAATCAACTCCCAAAACTACTGCCAGTTTTCAGAAGATACTTTCTTCAAGCAGTGGTACAGAAAAAACTACATCCTTCAAGAAGGCCATGTTTTTTATGCAGGACAATGCTCCATCACATGCATCCAAGTACTCCATTGAGTGGCTAGCCAGCAAAGACTTTAAAGATGTCAGAATAATGACATGGCCCCCTTCTTCACCTGACCTAAACCCATTGAGAACTTGTGGACCCTTCTTAAATGTGAGATTTACAGTGAGGGAAGACAGTACACCCCTTTGAACAGCATTTGGCAGGCTGTGGTTGCTGCTGGACAAAATGTTCATCATCAACAGATCAAAAAATTAACAGACTCCATGGATGGAAGGCTCATGACAGTTGTTGAAAAGAAGGGTGGCTATATTGGTCGCTGAATATTTCATGAAATGTCAGAAGTGTTTATTTGTACATTTTGAGTTGTTTATTTTGTTTATTCTTACTCTTAGAAATGAAAATAAACAAGTGGGGTGGGAAAATTTTAGTTTCTTATTTAGTTGCATAATAATTCTGCACACCAATAGTTGCCTAATAATTCTGCACACATAGATTTTCTCCTGAGAGAGCCAAAACTCACTTTCCCTTTGTTAAATATTCAGGTTTGAGGTTTAATAACATTTTTGATTGACTGACATCATTGTATTTGTTCAACTATACAATTAATCTTCAGAAATACAACTTGCCTAATAATTTTGCACACAGTGTAGTTTTAAACAACAAAATTATGGGAGTTGTCCATTAAAATTGATTTAATTAGTTAAAAAGACATCATAAACGTATGAAACTACTAGATAAGTAAGTATAAGTATAGTATAAGTATATATACTCTTTTGATCCCGTGAGGGAATTTTGGTCTCTGCAGTTATCCCAATCCGTGAATTAGTGAAACACACTCAGCACACAGTGAACACACAGTGAGGTGAAGCACACACTAATCACGGCGCAGTGAGCTGCCTGCCACAGCGGAGCTCGGGGAGCAGTGAGGGGTTAGGTAGGTGCCTTGCTAAAGGGCACTTCAGCCGTTCCTACTGGTCGGGGTTCAAACCGGCAACCCTCTGGTTACAAGTCCGAAGCGCTAACCAGTAGGCCACGGCTGCCCCCAAATATTGCTTCCCATACCGGGAGTCGAACCCGGGCCTCCTGGGTGAAAACCAGGAATCCTAACTAGACCATATGGTTACGCTAGACCATATGGGAACAGATCTAACCCAGTATAAAAATTCAGCTGATACATTTAGTAATTATCTTCATGGAGGACATGAGCTGTGGTGAATGAAAGTGTCTGAAATCAGCTGATAGTACGAGGTAAGCATGTAGCCTACGTATAATAACAGTGTGGATAATTGAATATAATCAGATCAGATACAGTATATGCAGGGCAGACTGTAAAACCACTGTAAACAGTAAATATCTACCAAATCAAAGCATTCACTGTGCCCACCTGGCCTAATAAAGTTTTTACTCATATAAACCTTTTCCATATTGTAGACATTCCTGTAACCAAAGATTTGACCATGAAGGAACTTTCTGAACGTTCTGTAATGGAATGTTCACAGAGAACGTCCCTCGCACCCTTCAGCGGACATGCTGGTGTGACCAGTCTGTCATGTGGGATAATACAGCTGGTGTAAGATGGTCATGCTGGTGACCAGCCTGCCAATCTTGACATTGTTGGCGTAAAATGGTCATGCTGGTTTGCTAGAATGACCAACATAAGCTGGCATGGTCAGTTAAACCGGCAACATAGACCAGCGACACCAGCTAAAATGACCAGCTTGAGGTGGTACGACATGCAAAACCAGCTGAATCACTATCGTAAGCTGGGTAAACCAGCTGAAGGTATGTTTTCTCAAGAGTTTTGCTGGTCTAGCTGGTCAACCATCATAGGGTGGTCATCAAACAAGCTGGTCAACCAGCAAGCCACCTTAAGCTGGTCAGGCTGTTTTTTTCAGCAGGGCTGTTTCTCAAATGATGTACAAGAATATAGACAATCATCAAACTGATCAAAGTCATTTTTATTAGGAGTCAGCACACTAGCCCATTTGTACATTTAACATAGTGGATTAGAAAGGTTAATCATACTCATCAGAAATAGCTAGGTACATCAGGTCAGGAACAGCAAACATTCAGCACAGAACTCTACACTTGACAAAGTTGACTGTACTTTTGTGCTGTCTAAACATGACATCATTGCTAACAAACACAACACATTAAAATTGCAGTATTGAACTATATCAATTTCTTTACTTAGTACACTGGAAAAGCAAATATAATGGGGTCATTCCACAGGTTACTCTATACAACCATAGGTGGCACTGTGGTAACTCTAAAACATATTGATCTCAATGGTGCATTTTGCCCATGTTCAGGGTGGAAAAAAAAAAAGAAAGATTTGCATAAGATAAGTCAAATTGGTGTTTTTAAAAAGAAGGGATCATGAAGAATAAAGAGAAAAATATTTTAAAAATCTTTGTATATTCCCACAAGATGTTTGAGTGCTCTGAAAATGAGAGCCAAAATTATTTTTTACAAACTTGTGAGGTCTGCTGTTCAGACCCTGAAGGAATTTATTTTCTGTTCATTGCTTTTTGTGAGAGTGTTTCTGCTTACCGTATCTCAATAAGGAACATAAATCAAGAGCCTATGTTGAGTACAAATATGTCTTCTGAAGGCCTAAACAGACCCCAGCCAAAAACTCCAATAACATTTTTATCAACTTTCAGGAACAGCTATGACCAAGCAGGATCATCCAGACCAAACGTGACGATTGTGCTATATACTATTCCTATTTATGTACCAGCATGCAAAATTTGAGCCTGGGTAACATATGTACACCTGGTAATTTTTTTTCAGAATTTTGTAAGACCTAAGTGCGTGCGCCCTGGTTGAATTGACGTGGAATGACCCAATGGTAGTAACATGAAATTGTAAATAGTTGTAAAGTTGCTTATGATGAAATGAGTAGTGAAGATGAATGGGAGCGGGAGGACCCTGAGGAGTTTCTCCAAAGCTGCTCTGGACTGAGGAGGATTCAGTCACACCACTCTGTAAGAGGACGCACACACACACACACACACAATTAGACTGAAGTGTGTAGTAGCCAGTGTGTATTCATTTGTATCAGAAGACCCCCCCCCACACACACACACACACTCATGTCCATAATGAGCAAAGACACTCACCCTCAGTGGTGCAGATGAAGTTGAGTTTGTCGGTCTTAGTCAGGTTGCTGACCCACTGCCCCCCTCCAGACTCCACTGCCCCCACTCTTTGTTGGAAGGACTCCACTTGGTCGTGCCCTTGGGTCCAGTTGCTGTAGCAGACGGTCTGTCCACAGACCCAGTACCAGCCCACGCCGTAGGAGTGGAGCAGGCCCACCCACACGTGAGCAGTGGAGGCTTCCTCAGCCCGTGCACTCACCCAGCGCTGGACCCGCTCGGACGTCACAGACACCAGGTCCACATGGTGCTCTCGGCAGTACTGCAGCGCCTCTCTCCAGGTCTTATTCTCACGGACCAGAACCAGAAGTTTCTCTGGAGGGAAAATACAGTGAGAGAATATTGATTCCTGCTCAGTGCTGGAGTCCTTCTAAAGCCCAATTCACACCAAAGATTCACAACGAGACAAAACCGTTGCAGAAAGGAATTGAAGTGGTGTGAATTAAATGTTGCACGTCGTTGCCAGTTATTGCAAGCCGTCGCAAAGCATTCACCAAGTCTAGTCGCAGTTGCAGCTCATCTCGTCACAAATCTTTGGTGTGAATTGGGCTTAAGATTCTCATTTTATCCTGCAGTATGTCTAATCTATTAATATCTAAATGTGCTGAGTGGCGACAAGTAACAGAGACAGTATCACAGACAGGAGGACCATTAGGAGCAAGTTTCACCATTACAGAGACAGTACCATCACAGAGAGGACCACCATTAGGAGCTAGTACCACCATTACAGAGACAGTACCATCACAGAGAGGACCACCATTAGGAGCTAGTACCACCATTACAGAGACAGTACCATCACAGAGAGGACCACCATTAGGAGCTAGTACCACCATTACAGAGATAAATCCACTAGGGCTAGGCCCTGAGATTGCAGGCCCACTCCACCATTCATACGTATTCAGCACATCTGCTCAGGATCATGCTGTTGTCTTTGTCTGAACCCCCATCAAGCAGAGAGAAGGGACAGTGACTCACCTTCATAGCAAATAAAGCTCCTAGGATGGTGACAGCCTGCATCGTTCCACTGACCCCTGGAAGCATTCAGAGTTTCAGCACAGAACTCGTCACTGCTGCCATAATTGGGTTCTCCAGTCTTCCAGTGGCGGAATGAGGATCTGCTGCCATCTGACCACTCCCAGGCATCTCTGAACAGGCCGATCCAGGCAACTCTATTTCCATTGTTATGAGATGCACCTCCTACATGACTCCCTGCTCTTACTTCCTCTATCTGGTCATTCTCTGCCTGATTCCTCACACTGGCCAGGTCTGTGTGTTTCTCTCTGCAGTATCTCTGAGCATCTGTCCAATTCTTCTCCTCAGTAACCAGCACATAGGGATGTGTGGAGTTTCCCCCTGTGGTAATGCATGGGTTAATGGAGAATCAGCACAGCTTTACAGACTGAACTAGTGTGAGTTTACAAGTATACCTGCACAGTTCTGATGCATGTATTTCTGAGTAAATGAATAATCTTCTCACCATCATAGCAGATGAAGCGATGGATGTGGCTACACCTGTCATCATGCCATTTTCCATTTTCTCCCTTGTACACGCACTCTTGACCATGTCCATCCGGTTGTTTATTACCCCAGTTCCTAAACTCTCTTTCATTCTCTCTGTAGAAACCCCTGTCAGTCAGAGACCACTGCCACTTTCCCTGCTTCAGCCCAATCCAAGCATTTTCAGCACCTGCTTTGTGGATCATGCTCTTCACCTTCTCCATCTCTGTCATGTCGTCTAAGGTGGCGAGGTCAGTGAACTTCTGTCTGCAGTACTGCTGAGCTTCTGTCCAGTTCTTCTGCTCCTTCACCACATGGAACTGACGTGGCACAGAGGAGGAGAGACTGCACAGACCTGAGAGGAGAGAGGAGTATACACACACACACACACACACACACACACACACACACACACACACACACACACACACACACACACACACATACACACACACACACACACACACACACACATACACACACACACACACACAATCACATACAAACACGTTTTTATGCATGACCGTATCGGCCGCTATCGGGACACCAAGTAGGCTATTACATTCTGAATTTTTACATTGAATAAAAGACACTTCACTGATAATCACAACAGATCACAATTTACATCATAATAACATGCACACACACGCAAACAATGTGCTTATACGGCTTAGAGTCAGGTCATACTGCTAGTCCTCCTGTGTTGTTCTTACATTTTGACACATTCTAGCCATCTACATTTCTGCCATTCTTTCACCACAGAATACTGTATGCCATGTTTTAGTCATGTGTTTATTATGTCAGGGATCATATAGGGATTGTCAAAAGGATTTTTTTGGCTGCACCAATCACATCGGTGTATCTGATATGTAGGCCAGAGGCGAGCTAAACAGATGACAACAGCGCTGCGACATCTAAGTCCGGAATCAATCAGTAAACACTGGTCGTAGTGTTATCCAATTGTGTGCAGTGATATTTTCATATGCATGCCTGGTGCCGTCCCTCAAGTTGGGCCATTTTCATTACTCATAGCCAGATCCAAATCTTTCTAGATTTGGGACTGGATTTCCAGTCTAGGATGGAGTAGGATATGGAGACAAATTGACAAGCGTGATTTATTTTCATGGACTGGACTGGGCGGCGGTTATATTTTGTACCGCTATACGGTGCATCTAGTTTCTATTATGTGTAATTCTGGCAGGAAATGCATAGCAGTAAATAATATGAGCACCGTTCATCCCTGCATAATCTTTCAGCAGAAAATAAATCACCCTTCTCAATTTCTCATCTCTACATATCTACCCTTACATTCTGTACCCTTGGTTGCGCAATGATTGTTGTGTGTGTGTGTGTGTGTGTGTGTGTGTTTGTGTGTGAGTGGTGGTGTATGAGTGTGTGTGAGTGAGTGGTTGTCATTTCCTCTGTTGTCCTGTAGATGGTGGTGTGGAGCCAGTTGGTTAGACCATTTGACATCATAACTCATATCAAATATAAATCGCAGCACCTCCCATTAACAGAATTTCATGAAACTTAGTTTGCATCAAGAGGAATCAAAAATCACACACATACAAACCATAACTATGTAAGAGAATTAATCAGTTAATCTGTTCACCTTTCACTTAATTAATTAAGGGGAAAGTGAACAGGTGAGTCTTTAAACATTTCCTGGAAGTCCCAAACCTATCACAAGAACGAATATTACAAGAGTAATATCACAAGAAGAATAGAATATTAGGTAACCCATTCTGTGGAATCACAGAGGAAAAGAATCTTGACTGTGACCTCTTAGCGCTAGGGCCCCCCAGGACCTTTTCTCACTTCAGAACCCTCTTGCAATTACTGTATGTAAGTACATAATATAATCTGAAAACTGCTGCCCTGATAAAAAAAAAACAATGCAACTGATCTGGTATTCTGACTATAATGGAGTGGAATGGAAATTTGTGACCCCAAACTTTTGACCGGTAATGTATGTAACCCATTTAATGTTTAAATTCCTTCTTGATGAATTGTAATGGCACCTAAACTAATGTGGCAGTGTCACAACATAACAGAAGTATTTCTTTACACCCATTTTTACTCTTTACCAGGGGTGCCAATAAATGTGGAGGGTGTTGTATATACACACAGACAGAGAGAGAGAGAGAGAGGACATGCACACAAACAGCACAGCACAAACACCAGGGCTCGAATTACGTGTGAGCCAGAGGGAGCCGAGCTCCCATAGAGTGAGGACTGGCTCCCATGAAAGCAACAAAGTCAAAAACCTGACTGACAGAGAGAAAGAGAGAGAGGACACACACACACAAACAGCACAGCACAAGAACTCATATCACAGGGGCTTCTCAACACAAAACACCCAAATATACACACACACACACACACACACACACACACAGGTGCATACACTGTACCTAGGAAGAGCAGGAGGAAGCATCCGCAGTGAGCCATGACTGGAACAAAACGGAAAAACAATCATTTCACTCTGACTCTTAACAATTTCACTGTTCACGTGATCTACTGAAATGAGTTATAGTTGCTGAACTGGTGACATTCTCATTATTACATCATAATCATAACCATGGAATTCTGAAAGAACAACAGAATTACAATATCACTTGAATACCTGAATTTAAATTTTCAGATATTGTATGATTATTTTTTACATTATTGAAGTCTGAATATCTATGCAAAAGACACACAGCCAGGTTGCGTTTGGGTAATTTATAACCCATATTCATAAAAGACACAGAGCCAGGTTGCGTTTGGGTAATTTATAACCCATATTCATAAAGGACACAGAGCCAGGTTGCGTTTGGGTAATTTATAACCTATATTCATAAAAGACTGTAAAGGGTCCATGCGCATCTCCGGAGCATGACCTACCTGTGTGATGTCGTCTCTGCTGGACTCTGCTGCCTTCTGCCCCGTGTCCACCCTGTTCCTTCCTGTTAATGCCCCGCTCTTTTCCCGGGGATTCCCCCAAACTGTCCCATGCAGGTGTCACAGACAGCGCTCTCTTGTCACAGACACAGTTGTTTACCCAGAGCAGAATTTCCTCCAGTCGGGGATTCAGTCACAAGTCCGATTCCCTTACCGTTAGGCCACAGATGCCCGCAATGGATGTGATGTAAGAGTTATGAAATATGAAATTAGTGTTCTGTCTCTTCTGCAGTATTTGCATAGAGACATGCGCCAGAGGCAGATGCCAACAGCAGAAGTTCTGTTCACAAAACAAGTCCAAAATGTATAACCAAATTATGTGCAAATGCACCAACATGCACACGCGCACGCAGACACAGTTCTCACACTCACCTGTGCACATCATGCTGATCAAAGTATGTTTATTAGCATAGTAGCTCATTTGTACATTTTACATATCAAATTAGAAAACCTAATCAACCCTACACGCCACTCAGCTGCTAGTACAGACCTTGGTCATCTCTAGCATTGACTACTACAACGCCCTTATTACGGGCCTTTCAGCTTGTGCTTGTGGTGGAACCGTTACAGATGGTGCAGAACGTTGCAGCTTGTGCTTGTGGTGGAACCGTTACAGATGGTGCAGAACGTTGCAGCTTGTGCTTGTGGTGGAACCGTTACAGATGGTGCAGAACGCTGCAGCCTGCCTGGTCTTCAGTCATCCAAGAAGGGCACATGTTACCCCGCTGTTCATGGAGCTCCACTGGCTACCCTTAGCCGCCTGCATCAAATGCAAGTCACTAATGCCTGCATACAAAGTGATGCTGGGTCTGACTCTGCACCCACCTCACTTAAGCGCTCTCAGAAAGGCTTATGTTACCCATCGACTGCTGCGCTCCTCCAAGGAACATCGTCTGGCACTGCCGCCCCCCCACTCACGGCGTTCCAGACTATTCTCACCTGTAGTCCCCACACTCACGGTGTTCCAGACTATTCTCACCTGTGGTCCCCACACCCTCTGTGTTCCAGACTATTCTCACTTGTGGTCCCCACACCTTCTGTGTTCCAGACTATTCTCATCTGTGGTCCCCACACTGTTCCAGACTATTCTCATCTGTGGTCCCCCAATGGTGGAACGATCTGCCAAGTGCCACCAGAGCAGGAGTGTCCCTCTGTCTTCAAAAAACTCTTGAAGACTCGTCTCTTCCAAGGATACCTCCTCTCCCTGTGTTCCCAGGAACTAACTATGTTCATTTAGCTTAGGGGTGTCAAACTCATTTTAGTTCAGGGGCCACTTACAGCCCAATGTGGGTTTTCTGCAGACTGGACGAGTAAAATAATAGCATAATAACCTATAAATAATGAATGTTTGAACAAGTTAAAGTTGTGAAGCTGTATCCAGTGAGAAACACTGAGACTGTGATAATGATTATTTATGAGATCATATGAAAATAAACTTCTGTCTCTTCTGTCTGCAGTATTTGCATAGACACATAAACCAACCTGCGTCACAGGCAGATGTCAACAGCAGTAGTCCTGTTCACAGAAGAATCATAAAATCCACAAACATATAATCTGCAAATGCACCAACACAGACAGACACACAAATATATACATACATAGTCACCTACCCTTGAATCTCCTAAAAGTGCACACACACACACACACATGTGCTCTCACACTCCCGAATGTACACATGCATGTAACCTCAATCTCACAAATATACATGCACACTCCCACACATCTAGCACTTGTATTGAGTCAATTTAGTGGCATTAATATGTTGAGCTTGTAAAAAGATGTGCAATACAAGTGTAGCATAGTGGACAATTGGTTGTCGGCTACGCCACCCCAGGAGTTATGGGGACCAAGGGAACACCCACTTAACCAAACCGAATAGGTCAAACAGATTCGTTATACTTGAAAGACAGAGACGTGTGTACATTTAAACATATATTTTCTATTAGGGACACAGACAACAGAGAGACATAAGGCAACAGACAACACAGACAACAGAGAGACATAAGGCAACAGACAACACAGACAACAGAGACACATCAGGCAACAGACAACACAGACAACAAAGAGACATACTGTAAGGCAACAGACAACACAGACAACAGAGAGACATAAGGCAATAGACAACACAGACAAAGAACAGAGAGAACAGAGAGACATAAGGCAACAGACAACACAGACAAAAGAGAGACATAAGGCAACAGACAACACAGACAAAGAACAGAGAGAACAGAGAGACATAAGGCAACAGACAACACAGACAAAAGAGAGACATAAGGCAACAGACAACACAGACAAAAGAGAGACATAAGGCAACAGACAACACAGACAAAGAACAGAGAGGACAGAGAGACATAAGGCAACAGACAACACAGACAACAGAGAGACATAAGGCAACAGACAACACAGACAAAAGAGAGACATAAGGCAACAGACAACACAGACAACAGAGAGACATAAGGCAACAGACAACACAGACAGAGAGACATAAGGTTTGGCCGCCAGATGGACAGGGCCAGGCCGTCACCTAGGAGCAGGCCATCCATCCTCTGGGGGTCACTAAGGCACTAGAACTTACTATAGTTACTAGGAGGGAGTCACAAGACCACAAGTGCATCTCACACACGGGAGGGGTGATTACTGTAACTTTATTAAGCTGACACACAGTGAAACACTACAATACACAACAGCAAAAAGGTGATTCAGTCTCCTTAAAATAACTCTTGGCCTAGTCCATCCAATCAGTAGGCAAGGCAGGGCGGCAGAAAGCCACACAATTACAAAGAACAGCACAAATTAAAACAAATAAGGACAGACATAAAATTGCAACGAGCATGGAAGCAGGACACAAAGCAAAACAGCAGTGCCCATTCTGACATCAAGCACATGGTCCAGCAGCGGAGGACATGGGCTGGAGATGGTTGAAGTGGCAAGGCTACAATGACACAAAACAATATCACACTATGACTCAATCAACTCTCTAATACCATAGAGCACATAGTCGGCTACCTGGCATATACATACATAAGTGTTATACCCAATATTCCCGGCAATGAAGCAATCCATTTTTTTGAGGTTAGGTGTTTTTTTTTAAAATATATATTGACCCGCCTATTGCAACACATCGTAATTTAGCTTTATTTGCTTCCCAGCCTGTGTTGCAAGTCAGAAGCTTGTTTATAGGCTATTATTATGACCGCCGCTAGCAAAGCTAGCGAAGCGGTCATATAGGGATTGTCAAAGTTTTTTTTTTTTTTTTCCCCGTCATCTACTTCCTGAATTTTTGGTCAACGATACCCGGGACACCGAACCACCGGGACACATGAAATTTGGTGGGTTATGTAGCCCCACTAGACTTTTACGGAAAAATTACGTTTCGTCCCCGGGGTCCACTCCCCCCCCCCCCCCCGTGCTGGGCCCCCCGAACCGCAAAAAAAGCAGTTTTTCCTAAATAACTACCTGAACCGTGGCACCGAGGATGAAGACATTTTTATGGTATGTTGGTCTCAAGGGCCCACATCAATCTGGCCCATAATCACTCATTTGTGATTTGCACCCCCCCGGTAAAAAATGAAAATGCAATATTATTCTGCTTTAATCGCCCCTATCTTCAGTTAAGATGTTCAGAACTGCACCAAATTTTATTTGTATGATTGACCTGGCATTCTCTGGGGGTATGCCAAGTTTCGTAGAATTTCATCCCATTTCTTCTTGAAGTCGAAATAAATCTGAGGATGTTTATCGGACATGCTTGGTTTTTACTGCAGGTACGTTAATCTTATAATATCAATAAGGACCTAGGTAATGTTACCGTTAGCGTTGGTTGAGTGATGGAGGCCAATTTGATTGATTGCATTTGTAGAAAACTATAAATGCGGTTATACCAAGCAAATTGATAGCAGCACTGTAATTGTATCTTTCGACTGTCATTTGTTGCATGTGCTACAAAAATCATTCTGTGCAATGGAAGATTTACCAACGTTACACCGGTCTGATACAGTTTTGCCTATACATGCGTGAGACTGAGACGCCTGTTTATTTTGTGTATAAGTGCGTGCAGGGTGTGAGAGGGGAATCGATGTGCTTTGATTCCAGCTTGGTAGTTGTAGTCTGTGAAATTAAAAAGCACGTGTGTGTGAAGTATCCAAACAATGACACCTTCATTTCATTATGGCTGCTTTAGCAACACACCTTAAGCTACTGTGTAGTGGGTCCCATTTAGAAGTGGCTACTTCATTCGCGCTTTCCTTGACTCATGGAGCTGCGTGAATTTTATTACAACTTTTCGCCACGATATGGCAGTTTAAGTCCGCTTGATACTGTAAGGCGTAAGCCATTGGTTTCCAAAGGAGATTTTATTTGTGTCGCCAGCATAGCCTATTGACAATTTATGTTGTAAATAGGCCTACCTTATAAGCCTACCTGTAGCTTAGGGAAGCTAACAGCTTTCTATTAGGATCTAGTTTGTTAGTTACAGTTTTGTCATAACTCCCTGATGCATTTTTGCATTTAGAATAGCCAGAGCGTGAACAATATCGGGTGCCTATGGACTAGGCTTGGTGAACCCAGCCTGATCTGCCCGCTATTTATTTTTTGATTTCTTAAAAGATTGAGGTTGGTCTGGTGAAAGCCAGACTAGCCATGGACCTAAGTTACACAATGCAAGGGAACATGAATCAGCCTATATTTGCACGAACAATAACGGACAACAGCTCTTCAACTTTGGCCCGTTAAAATGTGTATGAACAGTCTAGCGACGCATTTCATCAAGGCCCATTTGGACATGTCAGTTATTTCCACTAGATGTAAAACAGCATTTCGTTTCAGACTACTGTTACTTAATTTGGGCATTAACAATAACGTTTCAGACTACTGTTACTTAATTTGTGCATTGACAATAAAGTATTACATGAACTAAAGATGACTAAATTCTTATGTAGAAGAAGAAACATTCACAAAAAGTCCATCCATCCAAAAATGACCTTTGTTTTTGATAGCTGTTGAAAACGGCATGGAACTGACAGAGATGTTTTTGTTTATAAATAAATAAATAAATAACATTATGCTGATACCTTTTGCTTTTCCCAAATACAATGTAGCCTACAGGTGTAAGTGACCTTTCATCAATCCAGTTGCAATGGATGAACTGTGATGAACTGCCCTACTTGTGATTGTTTAGAGATGTTTAGAGAAGGTTTTATAACAATGCTACATCTTCTTTGGCTATTCTACAATCTATTCACCTTTTCAGCACCAGTAGGCTACTCTCTGTGCAGCCGCACACACACACTCAGGCATGCCAAACAAGCATACACAAAAGTTTCAAGAGTGGGGGATGGAGTAAAATATGGAGACAAATTGAAGTGTGATTTATTTTCGTGGAACGGATGTACAGGACTGAGCGGCGGTCATATTTTGTACCGCTATGCGTTACATCTAGTTGTTATTATGGTTGAAACAGTTTACTCTACACCGTGTGCACAATTATTAGGCAAGTGAGTATTTTTACCTTATCATCATTTTTATGCATATTTCCAACTCCAACCTATATAAACCTGACTGCTAATTGGATTTATGCATCATCAGTTGATGTGTATTTGTGTAATGAGGGAGGGTGTGGCCTAAAGTGATCAACACCCTACAATCAAGGTGTGCATAATTATTAGGCAGCTTCTTTACCTCAGACAAAATGGGCCAAAAAAGAGATTTAACAGACTCTGAAAAGCAAAAAAATGTAAAATGCCTTTCACAGGGATGCAGCACTCTTGAAGAAGCAAAGATATTGAGGCGTGATCACCGAATAATCAAACGTTTTGTTGCAAATAGTCAAAAGGGTTGCAAGAAACGTGTGGAGAAAAAAAGGCGCAGAATAACTGCTAGAGACGTGAGAATAATTAAATATGAAGTTACCAGGAACCCATTGACCTCCAGTGCGGCCTTATTCCAGAAATGCAACCTACCTGCTCAGAGACATGGCCCAGGTAAAGAAGGCTGAAACACGACCACCACTTAAGACTCATACGTTTAACGTCAAGACTGGCCCAAGAAATATCTGAAGACAGATTTTTCAACGGTTTTATAGACAGATGAGATAAGAGTGATTCTTGACGGACCAGACGGATGGGCCCGTGGCTGGATCACTAATGGGCACAGAGCTCCACTTAGTCAGACGCCAGCAAGGTGGAGGTGGGGTACTGGTATGGGCTGCTATTATTAAGGATGAGCTAGTTGGACCTTTTAGGGTTGAAAATGGACTTAAAATCAACTCCCAAAACTACTGCCAGTTTTCAGAAGATACTTTCTTCAAGCAGTGGTACAGAAAAAACTACATCCTTCAAGAAGGCCATGTTTTTTATGCAGGACAATGCTCCATCACATGCATCCAAGTACTCCATTGAGTGGCTAGCCAGCAAAGACTTTAAAGATGTCAGAATAATGACATGGCCCCCTTCTTCACCTGACCTAAACCCATTGAGAACTTGTGGACCCTTCTTAAATGTGAGATTTACAGTGAGGGAAGACAGTACACCCCTTTGAACAGCATTTGGGAGGCTGTGGTTGCTGCTGGACAAAATGTTCATCATCAACAGATCAAAAAATTAACAGACTCCATGGATGGAAGGCTCATGACAGTTGTTGAAAAGAAGGGTGGCTATATTGGTCGCTGAATATTTCATGAAATGTCAGAAGTGTTTATTTGTACATTTTGAGTTGTTTATTTTGTTTATTCTTACTCTTAGAAATGAAAATAAACAAGTGGGGTGGGAAAATTTTAGTTTCTTATTTAGTTGCATAATAATTCTGCACACCAATAGTTGCCTAATAATTCTGCACACATAGATTTTCTCCTGAGAGAGCCAAAACTCACTTTCCCTTTGTTAAATATTCAGGTTTGAGGTTTAATAACATTTTTGATTGACTGACATCATTGTATTTGTTCAACTATACAATTAATCTTCAGAAATACAACTTGCCTAATAATTTTGCACACAGTGTAGTTTTAAACAACAAAATTATGGGAGTTGTCCATTAAAATTGATTTAATTAGTTAAAAAGACATCATAAACGTATGAAACTACTAGATAAGTAAGTATAAGTATAGTATAAGTATATATACTCTTTTGATCCCGTGAGGGAATTTTGGTCTCTGCAGTTATCCCAATCCGTGAATTAGTGAAACACACTCAGCACACAGTGAACACACAGTGAGGTGAAGCACACACTAATCACGGCGCAGTGAGCTGCCTGCCACAGCGGAGCTCGGGGAGCAGTGAGGGGTTAGGTAGGTGCCTTGCTAAAGGGCACTTCAGCCGTTCCTACTGGTCGGGGTTCAAACCGGCAACCCTCTGGTTACAAGTCCGAAGCGCTAACCAGTAGGCCACGGCTGCCCCCAAATATTGCTTCCCATACCGGGAGTCGAACCCGGGCCTCCTGGGTGAAAACCAGGAATCCTAACTAGACCATATGGTTACGCTAGACCATATGGGAACAGATCTAACCCAGTATAAAAATTCAGCTGATACATTTAGTAATTATCTTCATGGAGGACATGAGCTGTGGTGAATGAAAGTGTCTGAAATCAGCTGATAGTACGAGGTAAGCATGTAGCCTACGTATAATAACAGTGTGGATAATTGAATATAATCAGATCAGATACAGTATATGCAGGGCAGACTGTAAAACCACTGTAAACAGTAAATATCTACCAAATCAAAGCATTCACTGTGCCCACCTGGCCTAATAAAGTTTTTACTCATATAAACCTTTTCCATATTGTAGACATTCCTGTAACCAAAGATTTGACCATGAAGGAACTTTCTGAACGTTCTGTAATGGAATGTTCACAGAGAATGTCCCTCGCACCCTTCAGCGGACATGCTGGTGTGACCAGTCTGTCATGTGGGATAAAACAGCTGGTGTAAGATGGTCATGCTAGTGACCAGCCTGCCAATCTTGACATTGTTGGCGTAAGATGGTCATGCTGGTTTGCTAGAATGACCAACATAAGCTGGCATGGTCAGTTAAACCGGCAACATAGACCAGCGACACCAGCTAAAATGACCAGCTTGAGGTGGTACGACATGCAAAACCAGCTGAATTACCATCGTAAGCTGGGTAAACCAGCTGAAGGTATGTTTTCTCAAGAGTTTTGCTGGTCTAGCTGGTCAACCATCATAGGGTGGTCATCAAACAAGCTGGTCAACCAGCAAGCCACCTTAAGCTGGTCAGGCTGTTTTTTTCAGCAGGGCTGTTTCTCAAATGATGTACAAGAATATAGACAATCATCAAACTGATCAAAGTCATTTTTATTAGGAGTCAGCACACTAGCCCATTTGTACATTTAACATAGTGGATTAGAAAGGTTAATCATACTCATCAGAAATAGCTAGGTACATCAGGTCAGGAACAGCAAACATTCAGCACAGAACTCTACACTTGACAAAGTTGACTGTACTTTTGTGCTGTCTAAACATGACATCATTGCTAACAAACACAACACATTAAAATTGCAGTATTGAACTATATCAATTTCTTTACTTAGTACACTGGAAAAGCAAATATAATGGGGTCATTCCACAGGTTACTCTATACAACCATAGGTGGCACTGTGGTAACTCTAAAACATATTGATCTCAATGGTGCATTTTGCCCATGTTCAGGGTGGAAAAAAAAAAAGAAAGATTTGCATAAGATAAGTCAAATTGGTGTTTTTAAAAAGAAGGGATCATGAAGAATAAAGAGAAAAATATTTTAAAAATCTTTGTATATTCCCACAAGATGTTTGAGTGCTCTGAAAATGAGAGCCAAAATTATTTTTTACAAACTTGTGAGGTCTGCTGTTCAGACCCTGAAGGAATTTATTTTCTGTTCATTGCTTTTTATGAGAGTGTTTCTGCTTACCGTATCTCAATAAGGAACATAAATCAAGAGCCTATGTTGAGTACAAATATGTCTTCTGAAGGCCTAAACAGACCCCAGCCAAAAACTCCAATAACATTTTTATCAACTTTCAGGAACAGCTATGACCAAGCAGGATCATCCAGACCAAACGTGACGATTGTGCTATATACTATTCCTATTTATGTACCAGCATGCAAAATTGACTGACATCATTGTATTTGTTCAACTATACAATTAATCTTCAGAAATACAACTTGCCTAATAATTTTGCACACAGTGTAGTTTTAAACAACAAAATTATGGGAGTTGTCCATTAAAATTGATTTAATTAGTTAAAAAGACATCATAAACGTATGAAACTACTAGATAAGTAAGTATAAGTATAGTATAAGTATATATACTCTTTTGATCCCGTGAGGGAATTTTGGTCTCTGCAGTTATCCCAATCCGTGAATTAGTGAAACACACTCAGCACACAGTGAACACACAGTGAGGTGAAGCACACACTAATCACGGCGCAGTGAGCTGCCTGCCACAGCGGAGCTCGGGGAGCAGTGAGGGGTTAGGTAGGTGCCTTGCTAAAGGGCACTTCAGCCGTTCCTACTGGTCGGGGTTCAAACCGGCAACCCTCTGGTTACAAGTCCGAAGCGCTAACCAGTAGGCCACGGCTGCCCCCAAATATTGCTTCCCATACCGGGAGTCGAACCCGGGCCTCCTGGGTGAAAACCAGGAATCCTAACTAGACCATATGGTTACGCTAGACCATATGGGAACAGATCTAACCCAGTATAAAAATTCAGCTGATACATTTAGTAATTATCTTCATGGAGGACATGAGCTGTGGTGAATGAAAGTGTCTGAAATCAGCTGATAGTACGAGGTAAGCATGTAGCCTACGTATAATAACAGTGTGGATAATTGAATATAATCAGATCAGATACAGTATATGCAGGGCAGACTGTAAAGCCCTGCTGAGTGCTCTGAAAATGAGAGCCAAAATTATTTTTTACAAACTTGTGAGGTCTGCTGTTCAGACCCTGAAGGAATTTATTTTCTGTTCATTGCTTTTTATGAGAGTGTTTCTGCTTACCGTATCTCAATAAGGAACATAAATCAAGAGCCTATGTTGAGTACAAATATGTCTTCTGAAGGCCTAAACAGACCCCAGCCAAAAACTCCAATAACATTTTTATCAACTTTCAGGAACAGCTATGACCAAGCAGGATCATCCAGACCAAACGTGACGATTGTGCTATATACTATTCCTATTTATGTACCAGCATGCAAAATTTGAGCCTGGGTAACATATGTACACCTGGTAATTTTTTTTCAGAATTTTGTAAGACCTAAGTGCGTGCGCCCTGGTTGAATTGACGTGGAATGACCCAATGGTAGTAACATATGAAATTGTAAATAGTTGTAAAGTTGCTTATGATGAAATGAGTAGTGAAGATGAATGGGAGCGGGAGGACCCTGAGGAGTTTCTCCAAGGCTGCTCTGGACTGAGGAGGATTCAGTCACACCACTCTGTAAGAGGACGCACACACACACACACACACAATTAGACTGAAGTGTGTAGTAGCCAGTGTGTATTCATTTGTATCAGAAGACCCCCCGCCACACACACACACACACACTCATGTCCATAATGAGCAAAGACTCACCCTCAGTGGTGCAGATGAAGTTGAGTTGGTCGGTCTTAGTCAGGTTGCTGACCCACTGCCCCCCTCCAGACTCCACTGCCCCCACTCTTTGTTGGAAGGACCCCACTTGGTCGTGCCCTTGGGTCCAGTTGCTGTAGCAGACGGTCTGTCCACAGACCCAGTACCAGCCCACGCCGTAGGAGTGGAGCAGGCCCACCCACACGTGAGCAGTGGAGGCTCCTTTAGCCCGCTCACTCACCCAGCGCTGGACCCGCTCGGACGTCACAGACACCAGGTCCACATGGTGCTCTCGGCAGTACTGCAGCGCCTCTCTCCAGGTCTTATTCTCACGGACCAGAACCAGCTTGTCTGGAGGGAAAAGATGAGAGATACAGTGAGAGATACAGTGAGAGATACAGTGAGAGAATACTGATTACTGCTCAGTGCTGGAGTCCTTCTGAGATTCTCATTTTATCTGCAGTATCTAAATGTGCTGAGTGGTGACAAGTGATAGAATGCTGGGTCTGCACACAATAACTTACTTAAGTGCTCTCATAAAATCCTATGTTAAAAGCTTCTGACATCCTCACACTCACACACCACACTCTTCCCCCTCTTCCCTCCTCCCACTCCACTTCTCTCTCTTATCTTCTCTATCCCTTCTTCTACCACTTCTCCTCCATACTTCTACTCAGGGGCGTAGCACCAAATTCTAGACTTGTAGTCAAGACCGCCTAAACCGAGACCAAGACACTACCAAGACCAGAGGGTATCAAGACCGAGACCAAGACGAGACCAAGGCCAAGACAGACTGAGTCAAGACCAAGACAAAGTTGAGACGAGACCGAGACCAAGACCGAGACCAAAAAAAAAAAAAAAACAGCTAGCGAGCTAGTGTTACCAAAGTCCTTTTAGGCATGTCCCTCCACTCGGCGGCCATATTGCAACGCTTTTTGGGTACTCATCGGGCATCCTATTCAGCAGAAATGCGCGTGCGCAAGGCTTCACCACACCAACCGTGCTCCAGTGTCGAGTTCACAACACATGATTGGCACAATGTCTGCACAACACAGCACATAATTGGCTCAAAGTAGTCAACTCACACCACATGATTCGCTCAATGTATACACATGTCGACATTTTGCCGAGGAAGGGTTGGGATATGTGTAGACAACGGCCATATTGGCGTTGCAAATTAGCCCCATGGATTTCTATGGAGCATTTTTTGAGTGCTGTGTCTCCACATTAGAAAGTCTCTGGTGTTACCATAACTTGCATCAATTGAATAAGAGCAGCATACTGGGGCAGGGTTCTCAAGTTTTGAGCTCAGCTTGGAGTGAGATTGGGGGGGGGGGGGGGGGGGGGGGGGTGCACTCACTCACTAATTATAAAAAAAATTGGAAAGAAGCATTAACCCTTTGAGACCTTGAATTTGTCATTGTAATCTATACATCCTATATCTTGTTTTTGTCTGGGAAAGTATAATGCATAGCCTATGTCTCTTATGTCAGCCTTATCAAGGGAAACCATTTGTTTTTTTATGTCACCAGGAAGCATGTCAGTAGAAATAACTTTTCATATTTAGGTGGGATAGATTGGAATCTTGAAATATAATAATCGTGACGCTGGGATATTCTATGGCTCACCAATTTACGAGATGTAGGCCTATATGTACTGAGTGAGACAAATATTTTATTTATTAGGCTAATTGCTTTATTCACTTGAGTAGCCTATATTGTCACTGAATCATTAGACTAAGCATGTGCATGCCGAAACCGAGGACAGCAAGTTCATTATACATTATGGTGGTTGGCAGGTCATTGTCTGCAGCAGTCCTGTATGTTTAGAAATAAATGTAGGCCTATGTGTAGCATTCTCGCTCAAATTGATAACACTCGTTAATAATAAGCTAATTTTCATTCATTGTTGACATGGTCCATGGAGGATCAGATGGGTGTCCCGGGACCTGATGAACACGGCGCTAAAAAGCACAAACGAGTGCGAAAGTTGCAGCCGTGACGACAGGGAAAGTGCAGGCAGCCACGAGAGTGATTGGTCGTGTAAAATGAACGTTGCTGATGTCTGGCTTACACAAAGCTATAACGACACAATCATTAGGTTTTCTTAATGACCGACAGTTTAGTTTAGTTTATAGATAAGAAATAATTTTGCCATAAAGTAGGCTAAGCCAAATGTTCGTGAAAAGGCTTGATGTACACACCCTGTAAAGTACCATAAGTAGGCTGGTTTACCAAATGACAGACAGTTGAATTTCTGAATAAAAAGAATGTTGGTGCAGTTTTGAAATCTTAAACGTGTAACCCCACACAAGCATAACGTGGTTGTAGGGAGGGGATGTGCTATTTTGGAATTTTACCCGGATACAACGAATAGCCTACTATTTTTTGATTGGATGTCGGTGGCTATTTATTTTTTTGATTTTGCTGGTGAGTGGTGCGCTAGTTCTGAACCCTGCGAGAAATCCTCTCGTATCCCTGCGCCTCCTCTAATAATTATGCAGATGCCTTGACATCCCTAGTAATATTTCTGCGTGAGAAATGCAAGGTGTGGTGTGTGAGCGTGTGAACTTGTTGAATTGCGTGTGTCTCACGCCCATTGCGTGAGACTTGAGAACCCTGCTGGGGTAAGAGGTTCAGTCCCAGTTTAAATTAAATTTAAGAAGGTATTATTTCAACTACAGACAGAACAATGCAGAGACAGAGCATGTCATGAATGTGTGTGACTGTGAGCTCACTCACTGTAAATGTTTTCGTAGACTGGGTGAGATAAACTATGTAGGCTATAGCAATTGCATGACAATGATGATAGAGAGAGACTTTGCAAAACTTGCATTTTGCAGAATGCTTCTTTCTTGCCCCTGGACTGCAAATTTCTTTATGTTCCGTGAATGCAAATTTAATGATGGCGGAATTCGCTGACATTATTATAACTAGGTCTGACTGAGACTGACAGCTACGACATAAACCTAACGTTTCGCGCTGGCTACACTTGCGTCTTTAGATTGGATGAGCGCCAGTTTCTTAATCACAACAAAATACATGTATGTCATTGATTGGTTGCATTTGAAAGGTTGCATTTGAAGGGCGTGAAAGGCGAAATAATTTAATGTTGCATTATCGAATGTTATGTTTTGTATCATGGACATATTTGTTGCAAATCTCCCGACCACTATGTCGACCCGAGACCGCAAGACCAAGACAATGAGACCAAGACAAGACCGAGGGATCCGAGACCAAGACAAGACCAAGACCAAAGACGGTCGAGACTGTGACAAGACCGAGACCACGTAAAAGTGGTCTCGAGACCGGTCTCGAGACCAAGACCGGTCTCGAGACATCCAACTCTACCAAATTCTGGGCCCTATGCACAAGTGGTGGCCATGGGCCCCCCCCCAAACCAACCAACCACCGGCATAGCATATTAGCAGGCAATTCCAATGTAGCCTTATGGATGTGACTGAACATGCTTAATATTTAAATATTCTGTGTAAAATTTCCTCAAATTTTATTTTTCATTTGCTTCATAAAAACATAAGAACATTTTATTTTTCTGATGGTTGTGGCAAAAAAATGGTCTATTCTAATTAGACTAGACTACAGTGAAAGACAGAGCATGACAGTGTTGCTAAATATACATTGCAGTATAGCCTTTCGTGTGATTTCATTTTAAACTATAGGCCTAGGCTCACCTTGTCTCAAGTCCACATCAGATGGTGAGAGGTCTGCTGCTGCTGCATCACCCTCTGTGACAGTTTCTGAAACTGAGTGTGATGCGTTTCACAAGTTAGCTTTGCTACTAATTTGACAGCCTTTCCTCATGAACCTATATAACATTGAGCCTACTAAGTTAAGCTATTAGCTCATAATAATTTTCGAATTAGTAGGCTATTGAAATGTTGTGGTAGGCTATAAATCAGGCATCATGTTATTTCTAATTTTGTGTTAATCCTGTTTTATCACTGATAATCGCGGATTCGCGGTGGTATTGAAGTGTTTTGTAACCTTCAGGAGTTCATTTCATTTGTAGACTATTGCTTTCACATTGGGCTCAGCTTTCTTGGGAAAGAAGGCTGTTAACACTTGTTTTCGCTCATTTTTTTTTTCTCCCTTTCTTGCCTCTCTTTTCTTTTCTGGGAACCGGATTTAGCTTTCTTAGACTTAGCATTGCCGCTTCGGCAGAATGAACGTTACTTCAAAAATGCGCCAAGCAGGGGAAGGCGGACTGAACCATTTCGTGCAAGGGAGAGGGTGCCTGCCCTCAAACAATGTTGGCTTGGACACAATTTAATACATCAATCAACTGATGCATTTACCCGAAATATTTGCATCTATATTAGTTAATAACATTTATTAAGATCTTTAAATTAAGGAAATTATTTACTATTAAGGAAAATAAAATTCAACTCCTTAGGGGCCCTCCCCCCACTTGGGGCCCGGGTAATTTATTCCCACTTGTCCCCCCACTACGACGCCCTTGCTTCTACTTGTACTTAATATGTAGGCACTCCTATCCTCTAGCACTAGTATTGACTGATACAGTGATAACTTCTATCTATAGTCTCCTCTGCACTGTAGTTAAATTATATTCTAACACTGTAGCCCTGTAGTTTGAAAGATTGAATCTTAAAATGTTAATAGCTTACATTTTATTCCATTGATGTAGTGTAGCTCTGTAGCTTAAAGGAGAATTCCGGTGTGATATTGACCTAAAGTGTGTTGAAACATGATACCGAGTGTGAACTTTAGGTCAATATCACACCGGAATTCTCCTTTAAACCTAAAAATGCTTAAATGTTAATAACCTAAATGTTATTCCATTGCTGTAAGTCACTTTGGACAAATGTGTTCGCCAAATGAATCAATTTATATAAATGTATGACAGAGACAGTACAGAGAGGACCACCATTAGGAGCTACATGTAGTACCACCATTACAGAGACAACACCATAATAGAGGGCACCACCATTAGGAGCTAGTACCACCATTACAGAGACAACATTATAATAGAGGACCACCATTAGGAGCTAGTACCACCATTACAGAGACAGTACCATCACAGAAAGGGCCACCATTAGGAGCTAGTACCACCATTACAGAGACAGTACCATCACAGAGAGGACCACCATTAGGAGCTAGTACCACCATTACAGAGACAGTACCATCACAGAGAGGACCACCATTAGGATCTAGTACCACCATTACAGAGACAGTACCATCACAGAGAGGACCACCATTTAGGGTTGCCACATGCACTGGATTTCCCGGGTTTGTTCCCCTTTTTGAGTGACTGTCCCGGATAATTAATAATATTTCCCGGCACACAAATTGTCCCGGTTTTTGGTGAAAATTACCTTCTGATTATAATTTCTGCTAGTTTCAAACGGTTTTGTTCTTGGTTGTGTTTATCATACATCAAATCCTGTATAGCCTACAGTACGTACGCAGACATAAAAGGCATGCTTTTTGTTGATTGGCAGCAAAAATAGAGTTTACATTATTACCTTGCAACTGCTACGCAACCTGTTAGTTAGTTACACGCGCCTGTCCTAGTTTCTCTGTAGGCTAACATAGAAAGGGACAGCAGCAGGGAAAGGAATCCAAAACGAGTGTGTGTGTCTGCGACAACCAGTGCATCAGGGCAAATATAGGTAAGAAACTATATGAAATGTTCCAACATTGTATTCACCACGCGCATCACACACAAGGGTAGTGATGGGGACGAGACCGCCTATGCCGAGTCCGAGTCAAGACCGAGTCTTTGAAGGGTCGAGACCGAGTCGAGACCGAGTCTGTTGGTTTCCAAATACAGTCGAGTCCGAGTCAAGACCGAGTCTTTGAGGAAGCAAGTCCGAGTCGAGACCGAGTCCTTTAGGAGTCGAGACCGAGTCGAGACCAAGACCATAAAAAAATGTCAGTTTTCATATTCATAATTTAATATCACCCCAGTTAATAATCAACAGTTAGGCCTACAGACTAAGCTAGATTGGGAATTGTTTAGAGGAGCAGTCTTAACGTCTTAATATGGACTATGCTGACCTACAGACACTCACCGGCAGCAGAGCCATAGAGATAAATAAACGGCTCTGACGGCAGTATCTTTGCATTGCACCATGGGATGTCATTTTTAAATAATTCCGGTCAACATTGCATTTTATTATTATTGTTGTTATGTGTTGTGTGTATTTTTTATATGAACATAAAAAATGCGTTGGTCTCGAGGACTCGGTCTGAAATTACGAGTCCTTCTCCACCCACTGTGGTCCGAGACCGAGTCAAGACCGAGTCTTTGAAGGAACGAGTCCGAGACGAGACCGAGAAAGCAGAAATTGGTCTCGAGACCGGTCTCGAGTACTACATCACTACACAAGGGCACCAAGGGACAGAGGGGGTACCAAAATTCTTCAGCCAACACTGATGCACTCTACAAGAAAGGACAAAGGCTGTACTTCCCGAGGAGGCTGCAGTCCTTCAATGTGTGCAGCAAGCTCCTCAGGATGTTCTATCAGTCTGTTGTGGCCAGCGCCCTCTTCTATGCAGTGGTATGCTGGAGAGGAAGCACAAAGAAGAAGGATGCTGGGCGACTTGACAGGCTGGTAAGGAAGGCTGGCTCTGTAGTGGGAGCTGAACTGGAGTGCATCACTTCAATATCTGACAAAAGGACCCTAAACAAACTGATCAACATCTTGGACAATGAATGTCATCCGTGTTTTTCCTATCTAATAAACGATACACGCATTTGTGTGCTCAACGTGAGAAATTGTCTCTTGCGATTTACAGCAATTTCCACACTGGTGACCCCGACGTTAGTCTGCTGGACGTATCCAGAGACACGACACGACCATGACCGCGAACGCTGTTACCCTCAAACTCCCCGAATTCTGGGAATCGTCGGCGTCGGCATGGTTTGCCCAGACTGAAGCGCAGTTCGCGTTGCGTGAGATCACCGCGGATACAACAAAGTACTACTACGTTGTGTCGGCTCTCGGAAATTCAACAGCATCCAGAGTGGTGAGTCTTCTTAAAAACCCTCCGGCAACTGAGAAGTATATAGCACTCAAAGCCCACCTGTTGAAAACTTTTGAACTGTCAGACGCTGAGAGACCCAGCAGGCTTTTCTCCCTTCAAGGACTGGGTGACAGCAAACCATCTGAGCTCATGGACCGTATGCTGGATCTCTTGGGTGAGCACAGACCCGATTTTCTTTTTATCCAACTTTTTCTGCGTCAGCTGCCTTCCCAAGTCAGGGCTGCACTAGCCAACACTACAATCACTGACTGTCGGAGGCTGGCTGAAGAGGCTGACAAATTCTTCCTGGCAAGTCAGGGACATTGTGTGGCCGCGCTTTTTCCCGCACACATCGCTCCTGAGACGCTGGAAGACTCCACACTCATGGCTGCAACCACTTCTCGTCGGCAGCAGTCTTCTGGCCCCCAACAGTCTTCAGGCTTGTGTTTTTCTCATGCCAAGTTTGGACCCAAGGCTAACAGATGTCGTTCGCCGTGCAGTTTCGGCGGGTCGGGAAATGCCAGGGCCGGCGCTCAGTAGTGGCCATGAGCGTCGGCCGCGTAGGAAGGCTGCTTTTCATCCGTGACAGCATCTCCGGACGACGTTTCCTGTGCGACACGGGAGCACAGAGGAGCGTCCTGCCTGCATCCCGTTTGGACATGGTGACTGACAGCCACGGCCCCCCTATGGAAGCTGCCAATGGTAGCCCCATCCGCACGTATGGAACGAGGTACGTTGAATTGTGTTTCGGAGGACAGCGGTTTGGCTGGGACTTTGTTACAGCAAAGGTTGCCGTTCCCCTCCTCGGAGCCGATTTTCTGTGTGCACATGGACTGTTGGTAGATGTTAAGAATCGCCGTTTGATTGACACCGTCACATTTTCTTCTTATACGTGCACGCTCAGCGGGACTGACTCCATACGACTGTCTAGCATGCTCTCAGCCTCAGATGACTTCCACCGTCTACTTGCTGAGTTCCCAGCGCTCACTCAGCCCACTTTCTCTGCATCCGCCGTGAAGCATGGTGTGGAGCACCATCTCGCCACTACTGGTCCACCCGTCTGCGCTCGCGCTCGGCGCCTCGACCCGACCAAGCTTGCCGTTGCAAAGGCTGAATTTGCAAACATGGAACGCCTGGGTATAGTCCGTCGGTCCGACAGCCCGTGGGCATCACCCCTCCACATCGTCCCCAAACAGGGCGGCGACAATGCAAGGCTTTTCGCACCTGTCCCTACTTCCCGCCACGGCCTCCCTCAGTCGCACATTCCCACTGGGCTTCAGACGGCTGATTATGTTTTCATTCGCCACGATGCCCACAGGGGACCGCTACGCCCGCCCTACGAGGGCCCATTCCGTGTTTTGGAGGCAGGAGACAAACATTTTGTGGTGGACATGGGCGGCAAACCGGAGCGACTCTCCATTGACCGCCTCAAACCGGCTCACTTGGATGTGGCCAGGCCCGTTGACCTGGCCCAGCCCCCAAGACGCCTCCAGCTCTGCCACCACCCCCTACTCCCCTCTCTCCCAAGCCTCCCACACGCCATGCCCCACACCCGTGTCATGACGGGACACCTGCCGCAGTTGGGTCTCATCGACCTCCGGTACAGCACAGCCGTTGTGGACGGTTAATACGCCCACCTCCCCGTTGACTGTTGATTTTACTTCTGACATGGTGAATTCTGGGGGGACGTGTGTAGTGAATGTGACCGGCATAATTCACCTTTGTTATTAAGTGTGGTTCTACACACCGTTCATATTAAACACAGCACTTTGTTCTGTCTGTAGTTACTTCATGTAAGTATAACTGTTCAGGGATCGCCGTCCCTTTAAATGTTATGAATGTGTGATGACGTGTAGCCCCATGCCTGTTTTGTTGCTGGACAGCGCCATTTTTGTTTTCAGTGTTTTTCCTATCTACACGCATTTGTGTGCTCAACGTGAGAAATTGACTCTTGCGACTTACTGCAATTTCCACAACGATGTCAAAATGCACCAACTTCGTGTTACATGCAAGGAGGATCATGCAGCAGCATCTAACTTGAATGTTACTCTAATTAATTGGGAAACGCATCTTGAGTGCGCACCAGAGAGAGAGGTAGACTAGCAGGTTCCAGGTGTCATTGTTGATACACCCTTTTAATATATGAAACTTATAACTGCTTGTAACAACTTAATATTATACATAGTATTGTTAATATTGTAGCGATCTCACCCTCAGACAAGATTCACCTTTGGCCAGGACGGCCATTTATTGGAACAGGAAGACTCAAACACAATCAGACATACTAGGATAACTACATAGGGCAACACAGGGGTAGTCCCAGCCGCACATGCAACACACAATAAGGGTTTACCACACACATCTACACGAGGATAAACACATGAGGTACTACTAAACTAAAGAGACTAACACGCTAACAACTACACAACATGGTAAACGCAACTACAACTATTATACACATTCTAGCATTCACTCGCACTGCATTCTGGGAGACACTCATTCAACGTTAGACATGTACATCCACCGACGCTACATAACCCCCTCCCGAGCCATTGTCGTCCCCACCAATGACAGCTCAGCTCACCGCTCGCGGCTGCGTCGGTGTCAGTCCCAGTGCTTAGTCCAAGTGACTGGAAAGCCTCTGGCTGCAAATGGAGAGTCCAAGGCGGCCGGAGCTTCTCTGTAGACGTAGGATCCCCAGGCTGTCGGTGGCCCACTCTTGGCCACTACGACCCCAGGCGATCAGTCTTTGGAGCAGCTCCCGTAGAAAGGCCCGGCATTCTCCAACGATAACCCCTGGAAGGGCTCTCGGCTGCCTCTGTCACGTCAGTTCTCCCCCGAATAAGCACCAGAACCGGCCAGACGTGGGTCGTGGTGTCGCTTGGGCCCTCGGTCTCCTGCCGTGCAGCTGCGCTACCTCAAACAGCAGCAAACAGTCCCACTGCAAGCTGAACCCCCGGATACGCTGGAACCCCTGGACGTTCGGTAGCCCCTTCTGGCTACTGTGACAGCTCGTGGCCGTTGCCACCTGTCCACAGTGTGCCGATCTCCAGGCGGTCAGCAGTCCACGTCGAGGTCCCTCCTCGCGCTGCCCTCTTGTAGAACTTTTGTCGTCTGTCTCTCGAGCACAACGATGCTCCACTGTGGCGGGAAATGGAGACCCCGACCCTCCCAGCAGGCTCGGGACACACAGGAACTCACACACAAAACGTGAAAAACATTGCGCAGACTTGCGTCAACCGGAACGTGCGCACTTCAAATCTCAACAGTCCACAAAACGATAGCTCCCAAGGCTCTACAGGTCGACGTTACCCTCTTGGTCACTAGCTGGAGCACCGCAAACTCCCGAACTGGCAGCTATGACTCCATCACACTCTCGACCGGCAGCTGACGATCTGGAAGTTCTTCAGTAGCTGGCGATGTAAACCCGGCCGCTGTGGTTGTGTTCCAAGGTCGTCAGAGAGTTTGCGCTCTCTATGGATGAGATCCTCGGATGACGGCAGCATCGACATCGGCGTCGAGCCGGGATCTTCTTGCCAGCCGCGGACACTTCCGCGACATCAGCCGGGGCCGCTTCCTCCAGCGCTGGCAGCTCTCGTCGGCTGTGCAGGGCTGGTCCCGCTGGTCGCCTGCACAGGTCCCGCGCCGGGCCGGAAGGTCCTCCATCCTCCGCAGTGCTCAGCGAGCTAGCTAGTCCTTAAAAGGACCATTGGAACATCTGCTGAGGTTCGCTGCCCTCTTGCTGGTCTGGGCTTCGGCCTTCTTCTCCATCTTGATCTGGCGTAGATCTTCGCGGGAGGGGCCCATCCCACTTCTGACACCAATGTAGCGATCTCACCCTCAGACAAGATTCACCTTTGGCCAGGACGGCCATTTATTGGAACAGGAAGACTCAAATACAATCAGACATACTGGGATAACTACATAGGGCAACACAGGGGTAGTCTTAGCCGCACATGCAACACACAATAAGGGTTTCAACACGAGGATAAACACATGAGGTACAACTAAAGAGACTAACATGGTAAACGCAACTACAACTATTATAATCGACATTACACCTTATAGCATTCACTCGCACTGCATTCTGGGAGACACTCATTCAACGTTAGACATGTACATCCACCGACGCTACAATATTGTGTTATCAATGTGGCACAAACAAACAAGGCTAGAGTTTATGGATTAGCCTTATTTCTTACAAGAGCTGGTGAAAGGGTTTTATGAGAAAGCTTAGACTGAGCGACCTTAAAGTGACAATGCACCATATAGCCTAAGTTCAACAGCATACAATTAGCAGCATTTCTTAATGTTTCTAACGTCATAATTAATAATTTTATATATATCCCGGATTTTCACAAATCAAATGTGGCAACCCTACAACCATTAGTAGCTAGTACCACCAGAGGACCACCATTAGGAGCTTGTACCACCATTAACAGCAATTACCACCATCACAGAGAGGACCACCTTTAGCAGCTAGTAGCACCACTACAAAGACAGCGCCATCACAGAGAGGACCACCATTAGGAGCTAGTACCACCATTACAGAGACAGTGCCATCACAGAGAGGACCACCATTAGCTAGTACCACCATTATAGATAGATAGTGATAGTATATTTTTACTACCATATTTCTCTTAAGACTCAATCAGGACGATGCAAGATCAGGATCCAGGCTTTTATTCTTTTCAATGAGGGGTCAGTGGCCCTCAAGGGAGAAAAGTACATGTTTGTTTCACCCCATCATGGATTTCACCAGATTCTCAGTATTCTCTGACTTCTCTGACTATACAGAAACAGTCTACCATATTTAAAGTTACACACAAAGAGAAGGAGTGACCTCTAGGTCCAACCCAGTTTGAATATGCAATAGAAAGGGAGGATGAGGATTGATTAGGCCTTCATCAGGTCTGGTCAGCTTCTATTGTCTTTTAATTAAAACTACCCCCTTTCCTGGGAAGTTCCTCAGAGGCATGCTGTTCTACAAACATTAACATTTCACACCTGGTGATAGGCAAAAGGCCTCTAGACAAGCTTTCATTATATTCAAGGATAAACAAAGGATGCTTGCATACAGACCAGAGACACACACAGGATACACATGGGTACAAAAATCACAGATGACCATAAGAAGTACGCAGTATGTACATTTACAGAAATGAGGCTGATTCACAACACTTTCAATAGATAGATAGATAGATCAGTGGCGGAGCTAGGGGGTGGCTTACGGGGCTTAAGCCCCGAATCTTTTTTCAAAAGCCCCGAATCTTTTTTTAGTCTTTTAAATTCCTGGCAACTCTTATTTCCAAAATAACTTCCCCTCGGTTTCTCTATAAATGTCACCAAATGCTCTATTACTGAGGAAATATATCCCTTATTTTCAAAGCCCAATATTGAAAAATAATATGATTTGCTACACGATCTATGCCAGCTCTCTGGGCTATCCGCTATGGTTAGATTGATTTGTTTAGATCCAGTGAAAATGCTGCCTTGACAACGCTACGTCATGGCTTCGGTGTTCTAAAAAGCCTCTGTCAGAAGTCTGTCACTTTTACAGTCTGTGATAAAACACTTTGTTATGGTTATGGTTATGGTTATGGATTTAGCAGACGCCTTTGTCCAAAGCGACATATAAATACAAAACAACATAATAATATTTAAAAATGAACAGGGAACAGATTAAAATCTAGGTCAAATATAGTAAGGAGAATAGTTGTAGTACACAATAATATCAATTCAATCAATAGCCTAATGAAAAAGCAATATAAAAAAGGGGAAAGGCAATAATAAAACAATAATGTCAATTCAATCAATAATATAAAAACAATAACATGCTAAGACTACATTAAGGAGAATATCAATAATAAACAATAATGTCAAATTAATTAACAGCCCAATTAAAATAAAACAACATTATATAAACCATAACACATAAGCGCTTAAACAACTAAGTATATGTTGAATAGGAATGTCTTTAGACCCCTCTTAAACGACCCAAAACTACCACAGGAACGGAGACCACTGGGCAGTTCATTCCACCAACATGGAACCACTGAAGAAAAGAGTCTGGAATTAGACCCAGTTTTTATGACTGGTCGACACAACATACGCTCACCAGAAGACCGCAGTGGGCGGTTGGGGATGTAAGGCTTGATTATTGAATTAAAATAACTAGGAGCAGATCTAGTTAGTGTCCTATAGGCCAAAGTGAGAGATTTAAATTTAATTCTGGCTACTATAGGGAGCCAATGGAGAGTAACTAGGAGAGGAGTTACATGTGTCCTCTTTGGCTGATTGAAGACCAGGCGTGCTCCAGCATTTTGAATCAGCTGTAATGATCTTGTTACACAAGCGGGTAAGCCAGCTAATAGTGAATTACAATAGTCCAGCTTAGAGATGACCATGGTCTGAACAAGAAGTTGTGTGGAATCTTGTGTCAGATAAGGTCTGATCTTCCTAATGTTGTAAAGCATAAACCGGCATGATTTTGCAATAGAAGCTATATGCTCAGAGAAGTTAAGTCGGTCATCAATTACAACGCCCAAGTTTCGTGCCGATCTAGTTGGGGTCAGTGAAGTTGAGTCAAGCTGGATGTTAATCTGTTGGGGAATAGCTGTTTTAGCTGGAAACACCAAAAACTCTGTTTTTGAGAGATTAAGCTGAAGGTGGCGATCTTTCATCCAGGCTGAAATATCCTTAAGGCATGCAGAAATCCGGTGGGAAACACTAGAGTCATCGGGTGGGAAAGACAGGTAAAGTTGAGTGTCGTCTGCATAACAGTGATAGTCAAATCCATGGGAGCGAATGGTATCACCTAAGGAAGTGGTGTAAATAGAGAAAAGCAAGGGTCCTAATACTGATCCCTGAGGCACACCTGTGGTGAGGGCATGAGACTTAGATACTTGTCCCTGCCAAGACACATTGAAAGAACGCCCTTTAAGGTAAGATTCAAACCAGTCAAGAGCTTTTCCAGAAATTCCCAGTTCAGATAGTATAGATAGGAGAATGTCATGGTTAACAGTATCAAAGGCTGCAGATAAATCTAGTAGAATTAATACTGATGACTGAGCAGAGGACTTAGCTTCTCTCAATGCTTCAGTCACAGACAGAAGAGCAGTTTCAGTAGAATGACCACTCTTGAAACCAGACTGCATAGGGTCTAGTAGATTATTCTGATGAAGAAAGTCACAAACTTGCTTGAAGACCACTTTCTCCAAAACCTTTGACAAGAAAGGAAGAAGGGAGACAGGTCTGTAGTTCTTCACCTCAGTTGGATTAAGTGTACTTTTCTTTAGCAGAGGTGTAACCCTAGCCTGTTTAAAAGAATAAGGAACTATTCCAGAACTGAGTGAAGCATTAAATACATGTGTGACTGCTGGTAGAACAGCGGGTGAGATAGACTGTAGAAGAGTGGACAGGGAAAGGATCTAATGGGCATGTTGTTGGACGACATCGCTGAAGCAATTGAGAGACTGCTTCCTCATCAAGAGGAGAAAAAGAGTCAAATGATGGGGTCATACTAACACAAGGCAAAGCCCTCCTTATAGGAGCATCAAACTGAGCACTTATTTTAGCAACTTTTTCAGTGAAAAATGTTGCAAAGTCATTTGCTGACAGTGAAGTAGTTGATGGTTTGATGGACTTTGTGTACATGTTGTTGAAACGTTATGGATATTAGAAAGTTTTTCAAAAGACCACCCAGCTCCGTTCAAGCAACAGCATCGCCCAGTGAACTGACGGATGGTGTTGTTTCAGGTTGGTGATTTCACGTTAAGAGCTTTCAGTCAGTTAGGCAGGCTAACGTTAGGCTACTTGGCTAGCAGCTAGCTCCCTAAATGCTTAACGTTAACGTTAAATGTCCTCGTTTGTCGGCGGAAAAGGCAAATTCAGTACTCTCATAGGCTAGCTAAGCCTACTGCAGAATAAGAAATTCCAGCTCCCAAAACAAAGTGATCCTCGTCTTGTAATAAATTAGGCTACACTGTTTTGAAATGTCAGAAAAACCCATTTATCTGCCCAACAGTTATCTGCCCATGTCAACTTTTCAGTGTCATATGTTGCACAAAAGAATGTTAACTGTTAGCCTACCTTAAAACCTTGTTGATATCCTATCCACCACCACAGATCTTATAATCCAAGAGTCCACATAAATATAAAAGTCATGTTATGTTGTTTTGGCTGCCTAACTAATTATTAACTAAAAAAAAAACATTACAATGATATATTGAGAGGAAAGGGCCCTTTCCATAAGTGTGTTAATCAAGCACCTTGCAGTCTGCATTCATAATAGGTGCTTGATTTTATGCACCTGTGTAAAGGGACCTGATGAAACCTATGAATAATCTTGCTAAATTACAAATTAATATAATTTAGAAACGCCTATGTCAAGATGATAATGCATTCCTTCTAAAATACCCTTGTATCATGATGACTGGCCATACTGTAATTATATCATAATATTATGTATATTATAGTATAAGATATTCTATATATTTGTCACACAGATGAGATCAGGGAAGAGGAAGAAGGAGAATAGCAATAATAAACAATAATGTCATATCAAACAATAGCCTAATGAAAATAAACAAATACTATAATATACAAACCATAAGAAACGCTGAATTAACTAAGTACATGCTAAACAGATATGAACAAATATTGCCTCTTGAAAGACCCAAAACTATAATTTTACACAGTGTAGTGCCAGTCAGATACCTTGAATCTGTTGACTGTTAGTTTCACATTTTTTAAGTCTCAATGTGTCCATTAGTTTACACAAAATTCACTAGAAGTCATTATTTAAGGGGTTATTTTTAAAAAAAAATTAAATGGGCTAAGCCCCGAATGTTTACAATGTCTGGCTCCGCCCCTGAGATAGATTACTTTATTCATCCCCAAAGGGAAATTATGGTGTTACAGCAGCAATAAATAATAAACATATATCACACATAAACATACATACAAGTTAAAAAAGAAATACAATTGGATATAGTCTCTGTTAAAGAGGTTGTAAACTAAATTGACTCTCGGCATAAGATTTTCTCTCACGGCACAAAGGGGAGTTGTTGTAAATAGTTATGGCAGTGGGCAGGAATGATTTTCTATAACGCTCCTTGCTACAGCGCAGTTGGAGCAACCTCCAGCTGAAAACACTCTGTTGTTTGACTAGTAGTTCATTCAGTGGATGTGAGGTGTTGTCCATAATGTTAAGGAGCTTTTGCAACATCCTTCTCTAAACAACTAACTCTAGGGGTTCAAGTGTACTTCCAATTACAGAGCCAGCTCTTTTAATCAACTTGTTGAGTTTTTTGGTGTCATTTGCCCTGATACTGGTACCCCAGCAGATGGCTGCAAAGAAAATGGTACTAGAAACAGCAGACTGGTAAAACATGTTCAACATTCTGCTGCACACATTAAAAGACCTAAGCTTCCTCAAGAAGTATAGTCTGCTCTGTCCCTTCCTATAAACAGCCTCAGTTATCCAGATGTACACCCAGATATTTGTAGTTTTCCACTACCTCCACCTCTTCCCCCATGATGGAGATAGTGTTCAACTTTGTCCTAGCCCTCCTAAAGTCTACTACCATAGAGACAGTACCATCACAGAGAGGACCACCATAGGAGCTAGTACCACCATTAGGAGCTAGTTCCACAATTAGGAGCTAGTACCACCATTAGGAGATAGTACCACCATTAGGAGCTAGTTCCACCATTAGAAGCTAGTTCCACCATTAGGAGCTAGTACCACCATTACGGCCGCTCCTCCATCAGCACATCATCTCATGATCTTCAGCAGCTCATGATGATGTTGTCTGTGACTTAATTTCCATTCCAAGCAGAGAAAATGGACAGTGACTTACCTTTATAGCAAATGAAGTGACTACGATGGTCACAGCCTCTATCATTCCAAGCACCGGAGGGATTCAGAATTTCAGTACAGAATTCCTTCCCATCACCATTATTGGGTTCTCTAATGTTCCAGTTGCGGAATGAGGAGTTGCTGCCATCTGACCACTCCCAGGCATCTCTGAACAGGCCGATCCAGGCAGCTCCATTTCCATTGTTATTACCTCCATGACTCCCTCCTCTAACTTTGTCTATCTGGTCGTTCTCTGTCGGATTCCTCACACTGGCCAGGTCTGTGTGGTTCTCTCTGCAGTATCTCTGAGCATCTGTCCAGTTCTTCTTCTCAGGAACCAGCACATAGGGATGTGTGGAGTTTCTCCCTATGGTATTGCATGGGTCATGGTTAACTGAGAATCAGCACAGCTTTACAGACTGAACTAGAGTGAGTGAGACAAATTGTTTAGTTGTACAGTGTGGCTGCCTGTATTCATGAATGAATCTGAACTGATGTCAGTGTACATGATTACACATTGATTTGTAGATCTGCAGTTTGGATGCATGTGTTGCTGAGTGAATGAATAACCTTGTTCTGAATGAAAGAAGTTGGCTTCTCACCGTCATAGCAGATGAAGGGAAGGCGCTCAATACACTCGTTATCATCCCATTTTCCATTTGCATGTTTCATAGCCACACACTCTTCAGCACCTCCATTGGGTTGGCCTGGATTCCAGTTCCTGAACTCTGATTCATTCTCTCTGTAAAACTCCCTGTCAGCCAGAGACCACTGCCACTTACTACTGTTTCCATGCTTCAGCCCAATCCAAGCATTTCCAACACCTGCTTCATGTATCATGCTCTTCACCTTCTCCATCTCTGTCATGTCGTCTATGGTGGCGAGGTCAGTGAACTCCTCTCTGCAGTACTGCTGAGCTTCTGTCCAGTTCTTCTGTTCCTTCACCACATGGAACTGACGTGGCACAGAGGAGGAGAGACTGCCCAGACCTGAGAGGAGAGAGGAGCATACACACACACACACACACACACACACACACACACTGATTTTTTACAGTGAATAAAAGACACTCCGCTGATAATCCCAACAGATCACAATTTACATCATAATAACATGTAAACACACAAACAATGTGCTTAAATACAGCTTAGAGTCAGGCCATACTGCTAGTCCTCCTGTGTTATCCTTACATTTTGCCACATTCTAGCCATCTACATTTCTGCCATTCTTTTGCCACAGAATACTGTATGCCATGTTTCAGTCATGTGTTTATTATGTTGACATTATGACGACAGCGCTGCAACGTCAAAGTCCGGAATCAGTCAGTATGTCAGTCAGGGATGTACAGGACTGGGCGGTGGTCATATTTTGTACCACTATACGGTACATCTAGTTTCTTTACATAATGTGTAATTCTGGCAGGAAATGCATAGCGGTAAATAATATGACCACCGCTCATCCCTGCATGATAAATAAAAAAAAAAATCACCCTTCTCAATTTCATCTCTACATATCTACCCTTACATTCTGTACCCTTGGTTGCGCAATGATTGTTGAAACTCAACATGTGTGTGTGTGTGTATGCATGCGTATGCATGTGTGTGTATGTGTATGTGTATGTGTGAGAGAGAGAGTGGTGGTGTATGAGTGTGTGTGTGTGAGAGTGGTTGTCATTTCCTCTGTTGGCCTGTAGATGGTGGTGTGGAGCCAGTTGTTTTGACCATTTGACATCATAACTCATATCAAATATAAATTGCAGTGCCCCCCCTCCCATTAATAGAATTTCATGAAACTTAAAGTGCATCAAGAGGAATCAAAAAGCACACACAAACCATAACTATAGAGAACTAAGAGAATGAATCAGTTAATCTGTTCACTTAATTCGTTTTTTCAATTGCTAACAAGCGCTTACCCATACTTCAGATACTTTTTCTAAACTCTTAACACAGACTCACACCTACAAAACACAATTGGCCAAATGGATCATTTTCTTTTCAAAAACACATTTAGTCAAATATATACTAACACATAATTCTCTGCACACACTAACTTTACCAAAACACTGGAAATCTGACTCAAAATGAAATTATTCTGTCAAAGAATAACACTTGTTTTCACTTCACAAGGTACATGCAGACAATCAAAGTACACCAGGTTTCAAAATACTGGCTATTGTTGACATTACAAAAACGGCATGGACTTTTATGTTTCAGTTTTACAGGTACAAAACGGTGGATTGCATGTTTTGCATGCAAATATTTGCATGCAAAACATGCAATCCACAGTTTTTACACTAAATTTCTTGGTTGGGAACTGTATGTCCACATGTAATATTCACATTCAAAAGCATTCCAGTAAAAAGCAAATCAGATTTTTTTCATTTAGTAGAAATACTGTTTACAGTATAATAGAACAGAAAAAGTTTTACAGTATTGCTTACAGTGAACAAAATATCCATGAAACACACAAGAGTATTCTGAACAAAAAAACAACAGCAAAAAGCCCAGATAAAAAGGGGGGGGGGGGACTAAAAAAAGCACAAAATTACTGTATCTAATCTCTGCGATCTTCAGGGATAGGCCACATGTTTTCATCAACATCACATCTGATATTTCTGTATCCAAAGCAATGCACCTGGCATAAAACCACTTGATAGCAGAAGTAGAGCAGAAGCAGAGGTTTTTATACTGTATCTAAGGTTTGGAAAATTGTTTTTGTTATTGTGGGATGTTGTGTGTTAACATTTGTAAATACTGCAAGAACATTGTTTGTTAAGAAAATGTAAGCATTGTGGAAATGTGTTCACTGACTGCATAGTGCGTGAAAACGACATGAAATGTGTGAATGGTATGGCCACAAAAGACTGATCCTGTGCTAATTGTGTTTAGAGTTTTGAAAATATGACAACTGGTTAGACAAACGCTTGTTAGCGACTGAAAACTGTAATTAAGGGCAAGGTGAACTGGTGAGTCCCAACCCTATCACAAGAAGGAATATTACAAGAATAATATCACAAGAAGAATAGAATATTACTGTAGGTGACTATGACAACTTAGCGCTAACGGATGGTCGACACAGCAGACGCTCATCAGAGGAGCGCAAACAAAACAAAACATACAAGTTGAGAGCACACGACACTTTATGAGAATTTCTAATGTATTTTTTTTTAATCAATAGCTAGGTTGGTTGGATTTTCCTAACCTGGGAGTACTCTTACGAACCTTTGGCAAATTTGGGATTTGCTCTGCAGGTTCATCTGGCCAAGAGGCCATTGAAGCCCATTTCCAATGTCCTAAAATACGTGCATGCAAATACTGTCACTAATCTGGCATGGATGTGTTTTTTTTTGGAATTTAGTAAACAACTGTGTACAAGATTGCTGCACTTCTGGTAAGAGTTTAATGCACCAATTTAAGTTGAACTTCACTGCTAGTTAAGCCGTAGTCATGCTGGAAGTCGTTAGTCAATGAACCTTTGCCAGACCAAACACAAACAGCACAGCACAAACACTCATATCACAGGGCCTTCTCAGCACAAAACACCCAAATATACACATACGCGCATGTACTGTACCTAGGAAGAGCAGGAGGAAGCATCCCCAGTGAGCCATGACTGGAACAAAACGGAAAAACAATCATTTCACTCTGACTCTAACAATTTCACTGTTCACGTGATCTACTGAAATGAGTTATCGTTGCTGAACTGGTGATATTCTCATTATTACATCATAATCATAACCATGGAATTCTGAAAGAACAACGGAATTACAATATCACTTGAATACCTGAATTAAAATTTTCAGATATTGTATGATTATTTTTTACATTATTGAAGTCTGAATATCTATGCAAAAGACACACAGCCAGGTTGCGTTTGGGTAATTTATAACCTATATTCATAAAAGACTGTAAAGGGTCCAATGCGCATCTCCGGAGCATGACCTACCTGTGTGATGTCGTCTCTGCTGGACTCTGCTGCCTTCTGCCCCGTGTCCACCCCGTTCCTTCCTGTTAATGCCCCGCTTTTTTCCCGGGGTTTCCCCCAAACTGCCCCAGTCAGATATCACATAAAGCGCTCTCTTGTCACAGACAGTTGTTTACCCAGAGCAGAATTTCCTCCACTTCACACAGACATTTGCATTTAGAGTGTGAGATGACTGCAGTGATCCTGTATGTATGTAAGTTAAAGTTGTGAAGCTGCATCCAGTGAAGAAACACTAAGACTTTGATAAAGCCCAGGAGATGTGGACTTGATGCATCCAGTGAAGTGCTGAAGCCCAGGAGATATGATAGATAGATAGAGATACTTTTATTGATCCCCAAGGGGTCAAAAGGGGAAATTTGTGCTCTGCATTTTACACATCCGGGGGTAGTGTTCAACACACAGTGTACACCCATTCAAACAGACACACACACACACACACACTCAGAGCAGTGGGCACACCAGGAGCACTCTTGATCCAGCGTCCGGGGAGCAGTTGGGGGTTAGGTGCCTTGCTCAAGGGCACCTCATGCGTGGATTTGGATGTGGGAGAGCGCTGTTCAGTCACTGCCCCCACCCACATGTTTCCTACCAGTCGGGGATCAAACCGGCCACCCTTCAGTCACAAGTCCGATTCCCTTACCGTACAATGGATGTGATGTAAGAGTTATGAGATATGAAATTAGTGTTCTGTCTCTTCTGCAGTATTTGCATAGAGACATGCGCCAGAGGCAGATGCCAACAGCAGAAGTTCTGTTCACAAAACAAGCCCAAAATGTATAACCAAATTATGTGCAAATGCACCAACATTCACATGCGCACGCACACACAGTTCTCACACTCACCTGTGCACATCATGCTGATCAAAGTATGTTTGTTAAGAGTTATCATAGTAGCTCATTTGTACATTTTACATATCAAATTAGAAAACCTAATCAAGCCTACACGCCGCTCAGCTGCTAGTACAGACCCTAAATCTTTCTAGATTTGGGACTGGATTTCCAGGCTAGGATGGAGTAGGAGATGGAGACAAATTGACAAGCGTGATTTATTTTCGCAGAGGGGATTTACAGGACTGGAAGGCGGTCATATTTTGTACCGCTATACGGTACATCTAGTTTCTTTCCATAATGTGTAATTCTGGCAGGAAACGCATAGCGGTAAATAATATGACGCTGCTCATATTTTGACCCGCTATATGGTATTGACTACTACATCGCCCTCTTTACAGACCTTTCAGCTTGTGCTTGTGGTGGAATCAGATGGTGCAGAATGCTGCAGCTTGTGCTTGTGGTAGAACCGTTACAGATGGTGCAGAACGTTGCAGATTGTACGTGTGGTAGAACCGTTACAGATGGTGCAGAACGCTGCAGCTTGTGCTTGTGGTGGAACCGTTACAGATGGTGCAGAACGCTGCAGCTTGTGCTTGTGGTGGAACCGTTACAGATGGTGCAGAACGTTGCAGCTTGTACGTGTGGTAGAACCGTTACAGATGGTGCAGAACGCTGCAGCCTGTCTGGTCTTCAGTCAACCAAGAAGGGCACATGTTACCCTGCTGTTCATGGAGCTCCACTGGCTACCCTTAGCCGCCTGCATCAAATTCAAGTCACTAATGCCTGCATACAAAGTGATGCTGGGTCTGACTCTTCACCCACCTCACTTAAGTGCTCTCATAAAGGCTAATGTTACCCATCGACTGCTGCGCTCCTCCAAGGAACATCGTTTGGCACTGCCGTCCCCACACCCACGGCGTTCTAGACTATTATCATCTGCCGCCCCCACACTCACGGTGTTCTAGACTATTCTCACCTGCCGCCCCCACACTCACGGTGTTCTAGACTATTCTCACCTGTAGTCCCCACACCCACGGCGTTCTAGACTATTCTCACCTGTGGTCCCCACACCCTCTGTGTTCCAGACTATTATCATCTGCCGCCCCCACACTCACGGTGTTCTAGACTATTCTCACCTGCCGCCCCCACACTCACGGTGTTCTAGACTATTCTCACCTGTAGTCCCCACACCCACGGCGTTCTAGACTATTCTCACCTGTGGTCCCCACACCCTCTGTGTTCCAGACTATTATCATCTGCCGCCCCCACACTCACGGTGTTCTAGACTATTATCATCTGCCGCCCCCACACTCACGGTGTTCTAGACTATTCTCATCTGCCGCCCCCACACCCTCTGTGTTCTAGACTATTTTCATCTGTGGTCCCCCAATGGGGAAACGATCTGCCAAGTGCAGGGACGGATCATGGCTTGTGCCAAGTGTGCACGTGCACAGGGGCCCTCAGCCAATGGGGGCCCTCGGATTTAAAAAAAAAATTGCCATGAATTTAGGCTAGATTATGCCCGGTGCTTCTGTCTGTTAATTTGCGGCACAACTGAATGGTGTTATGGAACCGTGGACCGAAAGAAAAATAAACTAAATGTTTTCCTGATCAATAAATACTTCTTAAATTATAAAATATAGAGGCATAACATTAGGTGGAAGTGGTAGGCTATGAGGGCTCATTCAATGTGTATGCTTGTTTGCAAAAGTGAAACTGACAACCACTCGTGGGTAGGTGAATGAAGTGGATTCCTGTAATGTTCATGAAAACAGCATAGCGATTGGATAGCCTAATAAATCTCGATTTGTTGTAGGCCTAACAGTAGCTTTTATCGTAGCAAATAGCCTATGGCGATGCCGATGACAGATAGGCCTACACTTTTTTTCACTCTTCTCGCTGGAGTAAGCGCAAAATGTGGGCTGTTGCGCAAAGAAATTGATTAGGGAGATGATCTGCATCTCCGTGGAATTCATTTCTGTGTGGGCCTGAGTTACCATATATGACATAATGTACTACATTTTCATTGTGTGAAATTGTGCACCGACCAGCCAGCAGAGCGACAGCAAAGAGAGACACGCTGGCTGCATGCGCATACTCGCCCTCCCGCGTCGCGGTCAGGGGGGGGGGGCTTTTTTGACATTGTGCACGGGGGGCCATACTGTATTTGTTTAATCCATCCCTGGCCAAGTGCCACCAGAGCAGGGGTGTCCCTCTCTGTCTTCAAAAAACTCTTGAAGACTCGTCTCTTCCAAGGATACCTCCTCTCCCTGTGTTCCCAAGAACTAACTATGTTCATTTAGCTGAGGGGTGTCAAACTCATTGTAGTTCAGGGGCCACTTACAGCCCAATGGTGGTATCCAGCGGGCTACAGTACTATCCCTACAGTTAAGCATGGTGGTGGCAGCATCATGCTGTGGGGATATTTTTCAGTGGCAGGAACTGGGAGACTAGTCAGGATTGAGGGAAAGATGAATGCAGCAATGTACAGAGACATCCTGGAAGAAAACCTACTGTACTGTACTGTCTCTTCTGCAGTATTTGCATAGAGACATGCGCCAGAGGCAGATGCCAACAGCAGAAGTTCTGTTCACAAAACAAGCCCAAAATGTATAACCAAATTATGTGCAAATGCACCAACATTCACATGCGCACGCACACACAGTTCTCACACTCACCTGTGCACATCATGCTGATCAAAGTATGTTTGTTAAGAGTTATCATAGTAGCTCATTTGTACATTTTACATATCAAATTAGAAAACCTAATCAAGCCTACACGCCGCTCAGCTGCTAGTACAGACCCTAAATCTTTCTAGATTTGGGACTGGATTTCCAGGCTAGGATGGAGTAGGAGATGGAGACAAATTGACAAGCGTGATTTATTTTCGCAGAGGGGATTTACAGGACTGGAAGGCGGTCATATTTTGTACCGCTATACGGTACATCTAGTTTCTTTCCATAATGTGTAATTCTGGCAGGAAACGCATAGCGGTAAATAATATGACGCTGCTCATATTTTGACCCGCTATATGGTATTGACTACTACATCGCCCTCTTTACAGACCTTTCAGCTTGTGCTTGTGGTGGAATCAGATGGTGCAGAATGCTGCAGCTTGTGCTTGTGGTAGAACCGTTACAGATGGTGCAGAACGTTGCAGATTGTACGTGTGGTAGAACCGTTACAGATGGTGCAGAACGCTGCAGCTTGTGCTTGTGGTGGAACCGTTACAGATGGTGCAGAACGCTGCAGCTTGTGCTTGTGGTAGAACCGTTACAGATGGTGCAGAACGTTGCAGATTGTACGTGTGGTAGAACCGTTACAGATGGTGCAGAACGCTGCAGCTTGTGCTTGTGGTGGAACCGTTACAGATGGTGCAGAACGCTGCAGCTTGTGCTTGTGGTGGAACCGTTACAGATGGTGCAGAACGTTGCAGCTTGTACGTGTGGTAGAACCGTTACAGATGGTGCAGAACGCTGCAGCCTGTCTGGTCTTCAGTCAACCAAGAAGGGCACATGTTACCCTGCTGTTCATGGAGCTCCACTGGCTACCCTTAGCCGCCTGCATCAAATTCAAGTCACTAATGCCTGCATACAAAGTGATGCTGGGTCTGACTCTTCACCCACCTCACTTAAGTGCTCTCATAAAGGCTAATGTTACCCATCGACTGCTGCGCTCCTCCAAGGAACATCGTTTGGCACTGCCGTCCCCACACCCACGGCGTTCTAGACTATTATCATCTGCCGCCCCCACACTCACGGTGTTCTAGACTATTCTCACCTGCCGCCCCCACACTCACGGTGTTCTAGACTATTCTCACCTGTAGTCCCCACACCCACGGCGTTCTAGACTATTCTCACCTGTGGTCCCCACACCCTCTGTGTTCCAGACTATTATCATCTGCCGCCCCCACACTCACGGTGTTCTAGACTATTCTCACCTGCCGCCCCCACACTCACGGTGTTCTAGACTATTCTCACCTGTAGTCCCCACACCCACGGCGTTCTAGACTATTCTCACCTGTGGTCCCCACACCCTCTGTGTTCCAGACTATTATCATCTGCCGCCCCCACACTCACGGTGTTCTAGACTATTATCATCTGCCGCCCCCACACTCACGGTGTTCTAGACTATTCTCATCTGCCGCCCCCACACCCTCTGTGTTCTAGACTATTTTCATCTGTGGTCCCCCAATGGGGAAACGATCTGCCAAGTGCAGGGACGGATCATGGCTTGTGCCAAGTGTGCACGTGCACAGGGGCCCTCAGCCAATGGGGGCCCTCGGATTTAAAAAAAAAATTGCCATGAATTTAGGCTAGATTATGCCCGGTGCTTCTGTCTGTTAATTTGCGGCACAACTGAATGGTGTTATGGAACCGTGGACCGAAAGAAAAATAAACTAAATGTTTTCCTGATCAATAAATACTTCTTAAATTATAAAATATAGAGGCATAACATTAGGTGGAAGTGGTAGGCTATGAGGGCTCATTCAATGTGTATGCTTGTTTGCAAAAGTGAAACTGACAACCACTCGTGGGTAGGTGAATGAAGTGGATTCCTGTAATGTTCATGAAAACAGCATAGCGATTGGATAGCCTAATAAATCTCGATTTGTTGTAGGCCTAACAGTAGCTTTTATCGTAGCAAATAGCCTATGGCGATGCCGATGACAGATAGGCCTACACTTTTTTTCACTCTTCTCGCTGGAGTAAGCGCAAAATGTGGGCTGTTGCGCAAAGAAATTGATTAGGGAGATGATCTGCATCTCCGTGGAATTCATTTCTGTGTGGGCCTGAGTTACCATATATGACATAATGTACTACATTTTCATTGTGTGAAATTGTGCACCGACCAGCCAGCAGAGCGACAGCAAAGAGAGACACGCTGGCTGCATGCGCATACTCGCCCTCCCGCGTCGCGGTCAGGGGGGGGGGGCTTTTTTGACATTGTGCACGGGGGGCCATACTGTATTTGTTTAATCCATCCCTGGCCAAGTGCCACCAGAGCAGGGGTGTCCCTCTCTGTCTTCAAAAAACTCTTGAAGACTCGTCTCTTCCAAGGATACCTCCTCTCCCTGTGTTCCCAAGAACTAACTATGTTCATTTAGCTGAGGGGTGTCAAACTCATTGTAGTTCAGGGGCCACTTACAGCCCAATGGTGGTATCCAGCGGGCTACAGTACTATCCCTACAGTTAAGCATGGTGGTGGCAGCATCATGCTGTGGGGATATTTTTCAGTGGCAGGAACTGGGAGACTAGTCAGGATTGAGGGAAAGATGAATGCAGCAATGTACAGAGACATCCTGGAAGAAAACCTACTGTACTGTACTGTCTCTTCTGCAGTATTTGCATAGAGACATGCGCCAGAGGCAGATGCCAACAGCAGAAGTTCTGTTCACAAAACAAGCCCAAAATGTATAACCAAATTATGTGCAAATGCACCAACATTCACATGCGCACGCACACACAGTTCTCACACTCACCTGTGCACATCATGCTGATCAAAGTATGTTTGTTAAGAGTTATCATAGTAGCTCATTTGTACATTTTACATATCAAATTAGAAAACCTAATCAAGCCTACACGCCGCTCAGCTGCTAGTACAGACCCTAAATCTTTCTAGATTTGGGACTGGATTTCCAGGCTAGGATGGAGTAGGAGATGGAGACAAATTGACAAGCGTGATTTATTTTCGCAGAGGGGATTTACAGGACTGGAAGGCGGTCATATTTTGTACCGCTATACGGTACATCTAGTTTCTTTCCATAATGTGTAATTCTGGCAGGAAACGCATAGCGGTAAATAATATGACGCTGCTCATATTTTGACCCGCTATATGGTATTGACTACTACATCGCCCTCTTTACAGACCTTTCAGCTTGTGCTTGTGGTGGAATCAGATGGTGCAGAATGCTGCAGCTTGTGCTTGTGGTAGAACCGTTACAGATGGTGCAGAACGTTGCAGATTGTACGTGTGGTAGAACCGTTACAGATGGTGCAGAACGCTGCAGCTTGTGCTTGTGGTGGAACCGTTACAGATGGTGCAGAACGCTGCAGCTTGTGCTTGTGGTGGAACCGTTACAGATGGTGCAGAACGTTGCAGCTTGTACGTGTGGTAGAACCGTTACAGATGGTGCAGAACGCTGCAGCCTGTCTGGTCTTCAGTCAACCAAGAAGGGCACATGTTACCCTGCTGTTCATGGAGCTCCACTGGCTACCCTTAGCCGCCTGCATCAAATTCAAGTCACTAATGCCTGCATACAAAGTGATGCTGGGTCTGACTCTTCACCCACCTCACTTAAGTGCTCTCATAAAGGCTAATGTTACCCATCGACTGCTGCGCTCCTCCAAGGAACATCGTTTGGCACTGCCGTCCCCACACCCACGGCGTTCTAGACTATTATCATCTGCCGCCCCCACACTCACGGTGTTCTAGACTATTCTCACCTGCCGCCCCCACACTCACGGTGTTCTAGACTATTCTCACCTGTAGTCCCCACACCCACGGCGTTCTAGACTATTCTCACCTGTGGTCCCCACACCCTCTGTGTTCCAGACTATTATCATCTGCCGCCCCCACACTCACGGTGTTCTAGACTATTCTCACCTGCCGCCCCCACACTCACGGTGTTCTAGACTATTCTCACCTGTAGTCCCCACACCCACGGCGTTCTAGACTATTCTCACCTGTGGTCCCCACACCCTCTGTGTTCCAGACTATTATCATCTGCCGCCCCCACACTCACGGTGTTCTAGACTATTATCATCTGCCGCCCCCACACTCACGGTGTTCTAGACTATTCTCATCTGCCGCCCCCACACCCTCTGTGTTCTAGACTATTTTCATCTGTGGTCCCCCAATGGGGAAACGATCTGCCAAGTGCAGGGACGGATCATGGCTTGTGCCAAGTGTGCACGTGCACAGGGGCCCTCAGCCAATGGGGGCCCTCGGATTTAAAAAAAAAATTGCCATGAATTTAGGCTAGATTATGCCCGGTGCTTCTGTCTGTTAATTTGCGGCACAACTGAATGGTGTTATGGAACCGTGGACCGAAAGAAAAATAAACTAAATGTTTTCCTGATCAATAAATACTTCTTAAATTATAAAATATAGAGGCATAACATTAGGTGGAAGTGGTAGGCTATGAGGGCTCATTCAATGTGTATGCTTGTTTGCAAAAGTGAAACTGACAACCACTCGTGGGTAGGTGAATGAAGTGGATTCCTGTAATGTTCATGAAAACAGCATAGCGATTGGATAGCCTAATAAATCTCGATTTGTTGTAGGCCTAACAGTAGCTTTTATCGTAGCAAATAGCCTATGGCGATGCCGATGACAGATAGGCCTACACTTTTTTTCACTCTTCTCGCTGGAGTAAGCGCAAAATGTGGGCTGTTGCGCAAAGAAATTGATTAGGGAGATGATCTGCATCTCCGTGGAATTCATTTCTGTGTGGGCCTGAGTTACCATATATGACATAATGTACTACATTTTCATTGTGTGAAATTGTGCACCGACCAGCCAGCAGAGCGACAGCAAAGAGAGACACGCTGGCTGCATGCGCATACTCGCCCTCCCGCGTCGCGGTCAGGGGGGGGGGGCTTTTTTGACATTGTGCACGGGGGGCCATACTGTATTTGTTTAATCCATCCCTGGCCAAGTGCCACCAGAGCAGGGGTGTCCCTCTCTGTCTTCAAAAAACTCTTGAAGACTCGTCTCTTCCAAGGATACCTCCTCTCCCTGTGTTCCCAAGAACTAACTATGTTCATTTAGCTGAGGGGTGTCAAACTCATTGTAGTTCAGGGGCCACTTACAGCCCAATGGTGGTATCCAGCGGGCTACAGTACTATCCCTACAGTTAAGCATGGTGGTGGCAGCATCATGCTGTGGGGATATTTTTCAGTGGCAGGAACTGGGAGACTAGTCAGGATTGAGGGAAAGATGAATGCAGCAATGTACAGAGACATCCTGGAAGAAAACCTACTGTACTGTACTGTCTCTTCTGCAGTATTTGCATAGAGACATGCGCCAGAGGCAGATGCCAACAGCAGAAGTTCTGTTCACAAAACAAGCCCAAAATGTATAACCAAATTATGTGCAAATGCACCAACATTCACATGCGCACGCACACACAGTTCTCACACTCACCTGTGCACATCATGCTGATCAAAGTATGTTTGTTAAGAGTTATCATAGTAGCTCATTTGTACATTTTACATATCAAATTAGAAAACCTAATCAAGCCTACACGCCGCTCAGCTGCTAGTACAGACCCTAAATCTTTCTAGATTTGGGACTGGATTTCCAGGCTAGGATGGAGTAGGAGATGGAGACAAATTGACAAGCGTGATTTATTTTCGCAGAGGGGATTTACAGGACTGGAAGGCGGTCATATTTTGTACCGCTATACGGTACATCTAGTTTCTTTCCATAATGTGTAATTCTGGCAGGAAACGCATAGCGGTAAATAATATGACGCTGCTCATATTTTGACCCGCTATATGGTATTGACTACTACATCGCCCTCTTTACAGACCTTTCAGCTTGTGCTTGTGGTGGAATCAGATGGTGCAGAATGCTGCAGCTTGTGCTTGTGGTAGAACCGTTACAGATGGTGCAGAACGTTGCAGATTGTACGTGTGGTAGAACCGTTACAGATGGTGCAGAACGCTGCAGCTTGTGCTTGTGGTGGAACCGTTACAGATGGTGCAGAACGCTGCAGCTTGTGCTTGTGGTGGAACCGTTACAGATGGTGCAGAACGTTGCAGCTTGTACGTGTGGTAGAACCGTTACAGATGGTGCAGAACGCTGCAGCCTGTCTGGTCTTCAGTCAACCAAGAAGGGCACATGTTACCCTGCTGTTCATGGAGCTCCACTGGCTACCCTTAGCCGCCTGCATCAAATTCAAGTCACTAATGCCTGCATACAAAGTGATGCTGGGTCTGACTCTTCACCCACCTCACTTAAGTGCTCTCATAAAGGCTAATGTTACCCATCGACTGCTGCGCTCCTCCAAGGAACATCGTTTGGCACTGCCGTCCCCACACCCACGGCGTTCTAGACTATTATCATCTGCCGCCCCCACACTCACGGTGTTCTAGACTATTCTCACCTGCCGCCCCCACACTCACGGTGTTCTAGACTATTCTCACCTGTAGTCCCCACACCCACGGCGTTCTAGACTATTCTCACCTGTGGTCCCCACACCCTCTGTGTTCCAGACTATTATCATCTGCCGCCCCCACACTCACGGTGTTCTAGACTATTCTCACCTGCCGCCCCCACACTCACGGTGTTCTAGACTATTCTCACCTGTAGTCCCCACACCCACGGCGTTCTAGACTATTCTCACCTGTGGTCCCCACACCCTCTGTGTTCCAGACTATTATCATCTGCCGCCCCCACACTCACGGTGTTCTAGACTATTATCATCTGCCGCCCCCACACTCACGGTGTTCTAGACTATTCTCATCTGCCGCCCCCACACCCTCTGTGTTCTAGACTATTTTCATCTGTGGTCCCCCAATGGGGAAACGATCTGCCAAGTGCAGGGACGGATCATGGCTTGTGCCAAGTGTGCACGTGCACAGGGGCCCTCAGCCAATGGGGGCCCTCGGATTTAAAAAAAAAATTGCCATGAATTTAGGCTAGATTATGCCCGGTGCTTCTGTCTGTTAATTTGCGGCACAACTGAATGGTGTTATGGAACCGTGGACCGAAAGAAAAATAAACTAAATGTTTTCCTGATCAATAAATACTTCTTAAATTATAAAATATAGAGGCATAACATTAGGTGGAAGTGGTAGGCTATGAGGGCTCATTCAATGTGTATGCTTGTTTGCAAAAGTGAAACTGACAACCACTCGTGGGTAGGTGAATGAAGTGGATTCCTGTAATGTTCATGAAAACAGCATAGCGATTGGATAGCCTAATAAATCTCGATTTGTTGTAGGCCTAACAGTAGCTTTTATCGTAGCAAATAGCCTATGGCGATGCCGATGACAGATAGGCCTACACTTTTTTTCACTCTTCTCGCTGGAGTAAGCGCAAAATGTGGGCTGTTGCGCAAAGAAATTGATTAGGGAGATGATCTGCATCTCCGTGGAATTCATTTCTGTGTGGGCCTGAGTTACCATATATGACATAATGTACTACATTTTCATTGTGTGAAATTGTGCACCGACCAGCCAGCAGAGCGACAGCAAAGAGAGACACGCTGGCTGCATGCGCATACTCGCCCTCCCGCGTCGCGGTCAGGGGGGGGGGGCTTTTTTGACATTGTGCACGGGGGGCCATACTGTATTTGTTTAATCCATCCCTGGCCAAGTGCCACCAGAGCAGGGGTGTCCCTCTCTGTCTTCAAAAAACTCTTGAAGACTCGTCTCTTCCAAGGATACCTCCTCTCCCTGTGTTCCCAAGAACTAACTATGTTCATTTAGCTGAGGGGTGTCAAACTCATTGTAGTTCAGGGGCCACTTACAGCCCAATGGTGGTATCCAGCGGGCTACAGTACTATCCCTACAGTTAAGCATGGTGGTGGCAGCATCATGCTGTGGGGATATTTTTCAGTGGCAGGAACTGGGAGACTAGTCAGGATTGAGGGAAAGATGAATGCAGCAATGTACAGAGACATCCTGGAAGAAAACCTACTGTACTGTACTGTCTCTTCTGCAGTATTTGCATAGAGACATGCGCCAGAGGCAGATGCCAACAGCAGAAGTTCTGTTCACAAAACAAGCCCAAAATGTATAACCAAATTATGTGCAAATGCACCAACATTCACATGCGCACGCACACACAGTTCTCACACTCACCTGTGCACATCATGCTGATCAAAGTATGTTTGTTAAGAGTTATCATAGTAGCTCATTTGTACATTTTACATATCAAATTAGAAAACCTAATCAAGCCTACACGCCGCTCAGCTGCTAGTACAGACCCTAAATCTTTCTAGATTTGGGACTGGATTTCCAGGCTAGGATGGAGTAGGAGATGGAGACAAATTGACAAGCGTGATTTATTTTCGCAGAGGGGATTTACAGGACTGGAAGGCGGTCATATTTTGTACCGCTATACGGTACATCTAGTTTCTTTCCATAATGTGTAATTCTGGCAGGAAACGCATAGCGGTAAATAATATGACGCTGCTCATATTTTGACCCGCTATATGGTATTGACTACTACATCGCCCTCTTTACAGACCTTTCAGCTTGTGCTTGTGGTGGAATCAGATGGTGCAGAATGCTGCAGCTTGTGCTTGTGGTAGAACCGTTACAGATGGTGCAGAACGTTGCAGATTGTACGTGTGGTAGAACCGTTACAGATGGTGCAGAACGCTGCAGCTTGTGCTTGTGGTGGAACCGTTACAGATGGTGCAGAACGCTGCAGCTTGTGCTTGTGGTGGAACCGTTACAGATGGTGCAGAACGTTGCAGCTTGTACGTGTGGTAGAACCGTTACAGATGGTGCAGAACGCTGCAGCCTGTCTGGTCTTCAGTCAACCAAGAAGGGCACATGTTACCCTGCTGTTCATGGAGCTCCACTGGCTACCCTTAGCCGCCTGCATCAAATTCAAGTCACTAATGCCTGCATACAAAGTGATGCTGGGTCTGACTCTTCACCCACCTCACTTAAGTGCTCTCATAAAGGCTAATGTTACCCATCGACTGCTGCGCTCCTCCAAGGAACATCGTTTGGCACTGCCGTCCCCACACCCACGGCGTTCTAGACTATTATCATCTGCCGCCCCCACACTCACGGTGTTCTAGACTATTCTCACCTGCCGCCCCCACACTCACGGTGTTCTAGACTATTCTCACCTGTAGTCCCCACACCCACGGCGTTCTAGACTATTCTCACCTGTGGTCCCCACACCCTCTGTGTTCCAGACTATTATCATCTGCCGCCCCCACACTCACGGTGTTCTAGACTATTCTCACCTGCCGCCCCCACACTCACGGTGTTCTAGACTATTCTCACCTGTAGTCCCCACACCCACGGCGTTCTAGACTATTCTCACCTGTGGTCCCCACACCCTCTGTGTTCCAGACTATTATCATCTGCCGCCCCCACACTCACGGTGTTCTAGACTATTATCATCTGCCGCCCCCACACTCACGGTGTTCTAGACTATTCTCATCTGCCGCCCCCACACCCTCTGTGTTCTAGACTATTTTCATCTGTGGTCCCCCAATGGGGAAACGATCTGCCAAGTGCAGGGACGGATCATGGCTTGTGCCAAGTGTGCACGTGCACAGGGGCCCTCAGCCAATGGGGGCCCTCGGATTTAAAAAAAAAATTGCCATGAATTTAGGCTAGATTATGCCCGGTGCTTCTGTCTGTTAATTTGCGGCACAACTGAATGGTGTTATGGAACCGTGGACCGAAAGAAAAATAAACTAAATGTTTTCCTGATCAATAAATACTTCTTAAATTATAAAATATAGAGGCATAACATTAGGTGGAAGTGGTAGGCTATGAGGGCTCATTCAATGTGTATGCTTGTTTGCAAAAGTGAAACTGACAACCACTCGTGGGTAGGTGAATGAAGTGGATTCCTGTAATGTTCATGAAAACAGCATAGCGATTGGATAGCCTAATAAATCTCGATTTGTTGTAGGCCTAACAGTAGCTTTTATCGTAGCAAATAGCCTATGGCGATGCCGATGACAGATAGGCCTACACTTTTTTTCACTCTTCTCGCTGGAGTAAGCGCAAAATGTGGGCTGTTGCGCAAAGAAATTGATTAGGGAGATGATCTGCATCTCCGTGGAATTCATTTCTGTGTGGGCCTGAGTTACCATATATGACATAATGTACTACATTTTCATTGTGTGAAATTGTGCACCGACCAGCCAGCAGAGCGACAGCAAAGAGAGACACGCTGGCTGCATGCGCATACTCGCCCTCCCGCGTCGCGGTCAGGGGGGGGGGGCTTTTTTGACATTGTGCACGGGGGGCCATACTGTATTTGTTTAATCCATCCCTGGCCAAGTGCCACCAGAGCAGGTGTGTCCCTCTCTGTCTTCAAAAAACTCTTGAAGACTCGTCTCTTCCAAGGATACCTCCTCTCCCTGTGTTCCCAAGAACTAACTATGTTCATTTAGCTGAGGGGTGTCAAACTCATTGTAGTTCAGGGGCCACTTACAGCCCAATGGTGGTATCCAGCGGGCTACAGTACTATCCCTACAGTTAAGCATGGTGGTGGCAGCATCATGCTGTGGGGATATTTTTCAGTGGCAGGAACTGGGAGACTAGTCAGGATTGAGGGAAAGATGAATGCAGCAATGTACAGAGACATCCTGGAAGAAAACCTACTGTACTCCACTGCGCTCTTGACCTCAGACTGAGGCGACGGTTCCTCTTTTAGCAGGACAACGACCCTAAACACACAGCCAAGATATCGAAGGAGTGGCTTCAGGACAACTCTGTGAATGTCTTAGAGTGGCCCAGCCAGAGCCCAGACTTGAATCCCATTAGACATCTCTGGAGGGATCTGAAAATGGCTGTGCACCGACGCTGCCTATCTATCCTGATATAGGTCGAGAGGTTCTGTAAAGAGGAATGGGAGAAACTGGCCCAAGCTTGTGTCTTCATATTCCTAAAGACTTCAGGCTGTAATTGCTACCAAAGGTGCCACAATAAAGTATTGAGCAAAGGCGGTAAATACTAATGTACATATTATATTTTCATTCTTTATTTCTAATACATTTGCAAACATTAAAAAAAAACGTTTTTCATGTTGTCATTATGGAGTAAAAAATGAATTGAATCAATTTTGGAATAAGGCTGTAACATAGTGAAATGTGGAAAAAGTGATGCACTTTCCGTATGTACTGTATATACTATGAATAAACCATTCATAACTGTGTACAAATGCTTTACTGCTGAAAATGTAGGTAACTTATGTAGAAACAATGCTTTACAAATGAGGAACAAAGCATTTAATAAAAGTTTGCAAATGCTGAATATATTGCGTAGTTATTATAAAGTGTTACCTATCATTTTCATTATTCTGAATGTGTATCGGTATAATACCAGTACAGAGAATATACAGTTGTTATATAGAAAACAGACTTAAACATTGGTTAATTAATTTTCTAAATTCACATGATGTAATGGGAGGGGATTTTTTTTTCTTTTTAATTTTTATTTACTGAATTCTCTAATACACCGGTGGCCACATGCCTGCATTAATACCAGAAACACTTGATTTAGTGGATGAATGGAGAGTTCCCAGATACAGTGATGTTGTCTTTACTTGGAATAACAAAGATAACACAAGGCTATCCCGCAAAGACTTTTGGCTGGTCTCTAATAGTATTAGTGAACAGAATATTTCAGTAAATGATTTTCCATGTCCTCTAAGCAAGGGCGCTACTAGAAAAGGCGGACTCTATGACAGACAACAAATCCCTGCCCTTACGTGATTATAAAGTTATATCCATATCTATTAAAATATTCCCTTCAGATAGTGGTCATAAAGCCAATTATTGGAAGTTAAACAACTCACTCCTTGGGTATGACAGACGCAAAGGAGGTGAAACAAAAGACAGATGATTGAACAGAATTTAACAGCTGAGACTTTTAGTCTTTGAAAGTACAAACTAGACGTGAGCACTCAGTTTACTGTCCTGTGTGTGCCGTCAGTGTGTAGATCTCCCAGTTTACACACTTCATACGTCACATGAACAGCAGCAGAGTGTTTAGAGCTCATTTCTCTTCCTCCTCTTCCTCCCCTCTTCTTTCTTCTCCTTCTTCTCTTTGAAGATCTTTCCATCCGATTGTGTCATCCAGGTCAGTTTGGCGTCTGCTGGCATCCCACTCTCCCTCAGTCTCTGCTGAATCTGGAGAACAGAACACAAGTCATTCAGAACCACTTCTCAGTATGGAATGTACAGTAGTGTGTGACCAGAAAATCACTAGGGCTTCATTTCCTCATGTTTACCCAGAGCAGCCCACAAATGTAGAATCACACTTGTATTACAGCAACAGTAAAGTTCTCCAGCATTGTCTATTAATGTCACATGCTCAAATAGCACACATCTCCAAATGACATCAGAAGGGCAATCCCTTATTAGTGCATTAAGGCAAAAACGAACTTAACCAACTAACTAACTTAATGCAATGCAATCTAGTTTTAAATATCGTTTATTAAAGTATAATCAGAATTATGGTGTCAGAGCAGCAGAAAGAGATTAAAAACCCAGACATGGACGCTCCCAGCTCAGACTCATGTACATAGGAGTCTGGACTCACCTGCTGTAGGAAGGCCTGCTGCACGGCAGGGTCATTGATGTTCACCTGAGAATCTACCTGAAGCTCCACTCTCACGATCTGCCTCTTCACCTCTTTGGGGTCTGCACAGAGCAACACACACATGCACAGATTGATTGGATTAGCTAGGAAGACCCTTAGGGTGTGTTTACAATGTGTTTTTTGAAATGTGCCTTGGACGATTTGATCCCAAATGGACAGCCAAGACCCATCAAGGTTTACACACGTACAGTATCCAAGGTGCATAGCCAGAGACACAGCTAACCACTTGAGTTTAGATTCTATAACCATTATAGTCAGTGAACTCCTCTCTGCAGTACTGCTGAGCTTCTGTCCAGCTCTTCTGCTCCTTCACCACATGGAACTGACGTGGCACAGAGAAGGAGAGACGGCACAGACCTGAGAGGAGAGAGGAGTACACACACACACACACACACACACACATACACACACACACACACACACACGCACACACATACACACACACACACACACACACACACAATCACATACAAACACGTTTTTATGCATGACCGTATCGGCCGCTATCGGGACACCAAGTAGGCTATTACATTCTGAATTTTTACATTGAATAAAAGACACTTCACTGATAATCACAACAGATCACAATTTACATCATAATAACATGCACACACACGCAAACAATGTGCTTATACGGCTTAGAGTCAGGTCATACTGCTAGTCCTCCTGTGTTGTTCTTACATTTTGCCACAGTCTAGCCATCTACATTTCTGCCATTCTTTCACCACAGAATAATGTATGCCATGTTTTAGTCATGTGTTTATTATGTCAGGGATCATATAGGGATTGTCAAAAGGATTTTTTTGGCTGCACCAATCACATCGGTGTATCTGATATGTAGGCCAGAGGCGAGCTAAACAGATGACAACAGCGCTGCGACATCTAAGTCCGGAATCAATCAGTAAACACTGGTCGTAGTGTTATCCAATTGTGTGCAGTGATATTTTCATATGCATGCTTGGTGCCGTCCCTCAAGCCATTTTCATTACTCATAGCCAGATCCAAATCTTTCTAGATTTGGGACTGGATTTCCAGTCTAGGATGGAGTAGGATATGGAGACAAATTGACAAGCGTGATTTATTTTCGTGGACTGGACTGGGCGGCGGTCATATTTTGTACCGCTATACGGTACATCTAGTTTCTGTTATGTGTAATTCTGGCAGGAAATGCATAGCAGTAAATAATATGAGCACCGTTCATCCCTGCATGATCTTTCAGCAGAAAATAAATCACCCTTCTCAATTTCTTATCTCATATCTACCCTTACATCCTGTACCCTTGGTTGCGCAATGATTGGTGTGTGTGTGTGTGTGTGTGTGTGTGTGTGTGTGTGTTTGTGTGTGAGTGGTGGTGTATGAGTGTGTGTGAGTGAGTGGTTGTCATTTTCATCTGTTGTCCTGTAGATGGTGGTGTGGAGCCAGTTGGTTAGACCATTTGACATCATAACTCATATCAAATATATATAAAAATATGGACTTTGACTTTAAATCGCAGTGCCTCCCATTAACAGAATTTCATGAAACTTAGTTTGCATCAAGAGGAATAAAAAATCACACACATACAAACCATAATTATGTAAGAGAATTAATCATTTAATCTGTTCACCTTTCACTTAATTAATTAAGGGGAAGGTGAACAGGTGAGTCTTTAAACATTTCCTGGAAGTCCCAAACCTATCACAAGAACGAATATTATAAGAATAATATCACGAGAAGAATAGAATATTAGGTAACCCATTCTGTGGAATCACAGAGGAAGAGAATCTTGACTGTGACCTCTTAGCGCTAACGGATGGTCGACACAGCAGACGCTCATCAGAGGACTGGAGTGGGAGAGAGGGCTCGTTAAGCTGGAACATGGAATTCAAATATATACAAATAAGGGGGTATATATACCCCCCCCCCCCCAGGACCTTTTCTCACTTCAGAACCCTCTTGCAATTACTGTATGTAAGTACATAATATAATCTGAAAACTGCTGCCCTGATAAAAAAAAACAAAAAAACAATGCAACTGATCTCAGCTGGTATTCTGACTATAATGGAGGTGAATGGAAATTTGTGACCCCAAACTTTTGACCGGTAATGTATGTAACCCATGTAATGTTTAAATTCCTTCTTGATGAATTGTAATGGCACCTAAACTAATGTGGCAGTGTCACAACACAAAAGAAGTATTTCTTTACACACCTTTTTACTCTTACTACCAGTGGTGCCAATAAATGTGGAGGGTGTTGTGTATACACAGAGACAGAGAGAGAGAGAGAGGACACACACACAAACAGCACAGCACAAACACTCATATCACAGGACCTTCTCAACACAAAACGCCCAAATATACACATACGCGCATGTACATGTACTGTACCTAGGAAGAGCAGGAGAAAGCATCCACAGTGAGCCATGACTGGAACAAAACGGAAAAACAATCATTTCACTCTGACTCTTAACAATTTCACTGTTCACGTGATCTACTGAAATGAGTTATCGTTGCTGAACTGGTGACATTCTCATTATTACATCATAATCATAACCATGGAATTCTGAAAGAACAACGGAATTACAATATCACTTGAATACCTGAATTTAAATTTTCAGATATTGTATGATTATTTTTTACATTATTGAAGTCTGAATATCTATGCAAAAGACACACAGCCAGGTTGCGTTTGGGTAATTTATAACCTATATTCACAAAGGACACAGAGCCAGGTTGCGTTTGGGTAATTTATAACCTATATTCACAAAGGACACACAGCCAGGTTGCGTTTGGGTAATTTATAACCCATATTCATAAAAGACTGTAAAGGGTCCATGCGCATCTCCGGAGCATGACCTACCTGTGTGATGTCGTCTGTGCTGGACTCTGCTGCCTTCTGCCCCGTGTCCACCCCGTTCTTTCCTGTTAATGCCCCGCTCTTTTCCCGGGGATTCCCCCAAACTGTCCCATGCAGGTGTCACAGACAGCGCTCTCTTGTCACAGATAGTTGTTTACCCAGAGCAGAATTTCCTCCACTTCACACAGACATTTACATTTAGAGTGGGAGATGACTGCAGTGATGCTGTATGTATGTAAGTTAAAGTTGTGAAGCTGCATCCAGTGAAGAAACACTAAGACTTTGATAAAGCCCAGGAGATGTGGACTTGATGCATCCAGTGACGTGATAAAGCCCAGGAGATATGATAGATAGATAGAGATACTTTTATTGATCCCCAAGGGGTCAAAAGGGGAAATTTGTGCTCTGCATTTTACACATCCGGTGGTAGTGTACAACACACAGTGTACACCCATTCAAACACACACACACACACACACATACTCAGAGCAGTGAGTACACTAGGAGCACACACACACCCCCAGAGCAGTGAGTACACTAGGAGCACACATACACACCCAGAGCAGTGGGCAGCTGTTGATCCAGCGCCCAGTTGGGGGTTAGGTGCCTTGCTCAAGGGCACCTCATGCGTGGATATGGATGTGGGAGAGCACTGTTCAGTCACTGCCCCCACCCACATGTTTCCTACCAGTCGGGGATCAAACCGGCCACCCTTCAGTCACAAGTCCGATTCCCTTACCGTTAGGCCACAGATGCCCGCAATGGATGTGATGTAAGAGTTATGAAATATGAAATTAGTGTTCTGTCTCTTCTGCAGTATTTGCATAGAGACATGCGCCAGAGGCAGATGCCAACAGCAGAAGTTCTGTTCACAAAACAAGCCCAAAATGTATAACCAAATGATGTGCAAATGCACCAACATTCACATGCGCATGCACACACAGTTCTCACACTCACCTGTGCACATCATGCTGATCAAAGTATGTTTATTAGCATAGTAGCTCATTTGTACATTTTACATATCAAATTAGAAAACCTAATCAACCCTACACGCCACTCAGCTGCTAGTACAAACCTTGGTCATCTCTAGCATTGACTACTACAACACCCTTATTACGGGCCTTTCAGCTTGTGCTTGTGGTGGAACCGTTACAGATGGTGCAGAACGCTGCAGCTTGTACGTGTGGTAGAACCGTTACAGATGGTGCAGAACCCTGCAGCTTGTGTTTGTGGTGGAACCGTTACAGATGGTGCAGAACGCTGCAGCTTGTGCTTGTAGTGGAACTGTTACAGATGGTGCAGAACCCAGAACGTTGCAGCTTGTGCTTGTGGTGGAACCGTTACAGATGGTGCAGAACCCTGCAGCTTGTGCTTGTGGTGGAACCGTTACAGATGGTGCAGAACCCTGCAGCTTGTGCTTGTGGTGGAACCGTTACAGATGGTGCAGAACGCTGCAGCTTGTGCTTGTGGTGGAACCGTTACAGTTGGTGCAGAACCCAGAACGTTGCAGCTTGTGCTTGTGGTGGAACCGTTACAGATGGTGCAGAACCCTGCAGCTTGTGCTTGTGGTGGAACCGTTACAGATGGTGCAGAACCCTGCAGCTTGTGCTTGTGGTGGAACCGTTACAGATGGTGCAGAACGCTGCAGCTTGTGCTTGTGGTGGAACCGTTACAGATGGTGCAGAACCCAGAACGTTGCAGCTTGTGCTTGTGGTGGAACCGTTACAGATGGTGCAGAACCCTGCAGCTTGTGCTTGTGGTGGAACCGTTACAGATGGTGCAGAACCCTGCAGCTTGTGCTTGTGGTGGAACCGTTACAGATGGTGCAGAACGCTGCAGCTTGTGCTTGTGGTGGAACCGTTACAGATGGTGCAGAACCCAGAATGTTGCAGCTTGTGCTTGTGGTGGAACCGTTACAGATGGTGCAGAACCCTGCATCTTGTGCTTGTGGTGGAACCGTTACAGATGGTGCAGAACGCTGCAGCTTGTGCTTGTGGTGGAACCGTTACAGATGGTGCAGAACCCTGCAGCTTGTGCTTGTGGTGGAACCGTTACAGATGGTGCAGAACGCTGCAGCTTGTGCTTGTGGTGGAACCGTTACAGATGGTGCGCTGTTCATGGAGCTCCACTGGCTACCTTTAGCCGCCTGCATCAAATTCAAGTCACTAATGCCTGCATACAAAGTGATGCTGGGTCTGACTCTACACCCACCTCACTTAAGCGCTCTCATAAAGGCTTATGTTACCCATCGACTGCTGCGCTCCTCCAAGGAACATCGTCTGGCACTGCCGCCCCCACACTCACGGTGTTCTAGACTAGGGGTTCCAAAACTTTTCAACCCGCGACCCCCAAAATAACCGTGCCAGAGACTGGCGATCCCCACTATCCCTGGATGTGACTCAAAAAATAAAATAAAATGTGCGCACCGGCCATACGCACTAGGCTTATCCAAACACGGGCTTAACGACAACACAAAAGAACAGAGCAGCCTGTTATGATTTTACATATAGAAATTTACTATATGATAAAAGCAGAATACCTTAGTCAAAAAATAATATCCATGTAACATGAGTGCACATTATTGCTGTTGTGCAAACTTAACTTTGAAACATTACTTTAATTTCCATTTTAACAGAAGAATATCTCAGGCAGGGTAATATCCACAAACTGTTGTAAACATATGTACATTGTTGCTGCGCAAATTTACATTTTGGCAACTATGTTTCAGCGTTAATCTCATCTAATGAGATGGATGCGTGCTATGCGCGGAACACAGCAAGTCCATTCTTGGTTTAATTGTGGAGACGGCCACAGATCATCCTTCACATTTAGACAAGTTCTGTATTTGTTTTTAAATATATGTCAGTGCAGAGAAAGTATTTTCGCACAGGTATGTGGAGCCAAACGGCGTCAGTACGTCCATCGCGGCCTTGAATAGCTGTGGATATTCCCTCTCGACTGAAATCCAGAACTCAGCAAGCGTCTTGGAATTAAAATCTGTCTTTAAAGTGCAGTCAAGTGACAGCTCTTTAATTTTTCCCAAATTTATTTGATTCATGGAAATCATTTCGCGACCCACCCCTTGGCGTCCCGCGACCCCCCGGGTGGTCCCGACCCCCACTTTGGGAACCCATGTTCTGGACTATTCTCATCTGCCGCCCCCACACTCACGGCGTTCCAGACTATTCTCATCTGTGGTCGCCACACTCATGGCGTTCCAGACTATTCTCATCTGTGGTCCCCACACCCACGGCGTTCCAGACTATTTTCGTTTGGACCTTGTTAGAATTTGTTCTAGTGTAATACAGTTTTGCAGCTGTATGGTGTATGGCTTTGAATATAAACAAAGCAAGTTAGAGAATACAGACAACCATCATGCTGATCAAAGTCATTTTTATTAGGAGTTAGCACAGTAGCCCATTTGTAGTAGCCATGTAAGGATCCTAATTACCAGGCTGATGATAATCCTTTCAGTCATATATTAACTCTTGATCAACTACTAAGTGTGGGCCTCATGGTGGGCCCATTGTCACATATTGCTGCTACAACAACTTTTGATTATATCTCTAACCTTTGCCTTTTTCACAGGAGAAACTAACTAGGAAGCAGGAAATGTAATTAATGTGTACCTTGTCATGTCTTGATTAACGCACACTCACTACAACAATGGTCTTAAGTCTCATCAAAGTACTCGCAAATCAGATGACCTCCAACCATGTGATCCCAAATCAGCTGACCTCCAATCATGTGATCCATATCAATGTAACTAACCACAAACTAGGTACTATTTAAGTGAGGGTCACAGAGCATTCTAGGAGCCATTCTGTAGTCAGAATCTCCCACACCACTCTGGTGTGTAGCCATCATCCTCTGAGCTGGTATGTTCATTCTCTGATTGCTTTGTAAATGTTCCTTTAACCTGTTTTCGTAACTTTCACATTATTCATTTAGATGTACCTTCTATAATGTATTGGATGAATAGCTTGTACCTGACAAATAAATTGTTATGCTTTGACCCGCATAGTTTTCTAGAGTTTCTTTAGATATCCCTCAAAGTTTTAGATGTGCCAGGGGGAAGGGCTAGGATTAGTCCCTAGGGCCGTGGGGCTAACTCAGTGAAAGTAGGCATGCTACCAGGAGAACTGGCCATCGTATTGTACTGTGGTGGGTCACTGATTTTATTAGTAGTCTGGAATTAGACAGCTAACCTTAGCACACCCTGAACCCTCTGTAGCTTCGGTAAGATGTTCTGTCCAGATGAGTATAGTGGTCCAGGCCAGCACTATAGCCTCTGACCAACTTTCACACTAGGATTATTACTCAGTTGAAGGCGCCTCCCGAATTAGTCGGCCGAGGAGGGCCTCGCACACTACTCTTGGGGAAAGTTGAGTCTAATTAAATAGCTAGAAGGCATTCTTGTAACAGTATCGTGGGTAGGCCTACATCGGCCTACTATGGATAGTAATATTACTTTGACTGAAACTTCTCCATATCTAGCGGGGTCAGAATCATTAGGTTAACAGGGGTTCTATAATCAATTGTTATTTCCAACAGCGCGCGGACAGCTTCACGATTTCCTTCGACCACTCCCAGTTCCCTCATTGGTCCTGACGAGTGACGTCCTATAGCTACAAGGATACAAGGAGGTTTATTTGTCACATACTGTACATCGCAATACTAACGTAAAGCATGTAGTGAAATTTCATTTCGTGTTCAGTTTTTCTGTGCAAGTGTGAAGAAAGAAATATCAAGAAATATTTTAATAAATAGCAAGAGAGAATAAAAAAGTGCAGTGTGTGTACAGTCCAGTGTAAAAAAAAATAAAAAAGTTTATATAATCTTGTGTGTGTTCAGGATACGGATTGCTTGAGGATAGAAGCTCCTCCTCAGTCTCTCTGCTCTGGTCTAGATAGATAGAGATAGATAGATAGATAGATACTTTATTGATCCTCAAGGGGTCTTGTAGCAGCAAAGACGTTTGCCTGACCTCAGTCTTTTGAAAAGTCCATGATCAGGATGTGACAAGTCCTTTAAGATACTTTGGGCCCTGGTACATAGTCTTTTCTTGTAGGTCTCCTGCAGGGTAGGGAGAGGTGCTCTGATGGTACGTTCGGCAGATCGCACCACTCTCTGTAGGGCACTGCAGTCACGGGCTGTACAGTTCCCATACCAAGTGATGATGCTACTTGTCAGGACACTCTCCACAGCTGAGTGAGCTGAGCGGAGTAAAAGGCCTTCAAGATGGGTGCTGATACTTTAAACTTCCTCAGCTGACGTAGGAAGTACAGTCTTTGCCTAGATTTCCTCAGTGTGTGCTGGGTGTTTACAGTCCATGTTAGATCGTCAGTGAGGTGTACTCCCAGGTATTTGAAGCTTGTGATTCTCTCCACTGGCAGCCCACTGATCTTTAGTGGAGTGTAAGCTCTGTTCGGTTGTTTCCTGTAGTCCACCACCATTTCCCTTGTTTTGCTGAGATTCAAAGTGAGGTTGTTGGACTTGCACCACTGTGCTATCTCATCCACCTGGTTCAGAGAGGCCTGTTCATTGTTGCGGATCAGGCCCACCACCACTGTGTCATCTGCAAATATATTGATGGAGGTGTGACTGCTGCTGGCTCTGCGGTCATGGGTGTAGATGTTATACAGCAGAGGACTCAAAACACAGCCCTGGGGGGCACCTGTGCTGATGGTTAAGGTGTCAGATGTCAGACCACCCACCCTGACCACCTGTGATTGGTCAGTGAGGAAACTGTGAACCCATTTGCAAATGGTGTTGTTTAATCCAAGAGCCTTCATCTTTGTAACCAGAGTGTGGGGCCAAATAGCCATGGCAAGTACAGCAAACATTCAGCACAGAAAAATTACATCTTGGCAAGTAGACAAACTGTAGGCTACTTTTGTGCTGTCAAAATATGACATTGCCAACAAATACCACACAAAATATTACAGTATCAAACTTTATCTTGACTTTCTAGCACACTTTCTAGGAAGATAAAAAGACTGGCATGCTTTTTAAAATATAATAGTAACATACAGTATGTAGTGTATGATAGTTAATAGCTAGTTAGTAGAACTCATAGTAGTGTATGAGTGGTGAGCATCAATGCGAGCTTTAGGACCCTGAGGAGTTTTTCCAATGCTGCTCTGGACTGGAGAGGATCCAGTCTTATTGCTCTGTAAGAGGACGTGAACAAACATTCCCACACACACACACACACACACACACACACAAACACACACACAGATATACAGTACACACACATACACACATGCACACACACATGCACACACATGCACACACACACACACACACACACACGCACACACACACACACAAACACCGCACACACACCATAATAGTCAATCCATAATAATCCATCTTTGGACATGAAATGACTTCCATACAAATGTCCCATGGTCATTTCAGTTTGATTCCTGGTTGGTTTAATGATAAAACAATGTTTTGTGAGTTTTTACCCCGCTATTATATTTTCGCAACATCTTTGACACATTCCGGTCACGGTAAAAAATTAGATGTTTTTAAAATGATAACATTGGTTCTACTTACACTTTTTTTTAAATGCTTACACATTAAATCTTTGCTTGTCACACAATTTTCTAAACATGTCTTCCAAACATCATAACCCCACACCAAATCTGAAAAACCATACACTAATTCTCAGTGTTTGACTCAGTTTTCAATTGACTAAAACACATTTTGCAAAACACCACACACAATTTTCTACTTAACACACAAAAATCGAACAGGAAGTAACTTGACTTCATTTTTCAAACACAACCCATCAAAATGCCACAATAAATCACCAGTGCTTCACTCTCTCTCTTCACATGTGTAAACACTCATTACTTTACGGAACACCATCCTGTCATTGCCTTAGTATAGGCCTATAAATAGATATACTCTATATGTATGGACCCTTTCAATCTGGCCCTAGAGAATTTCAGAACCAATGCAGATACTTTGAAAGGCATTTTTTAATGTAAATCGACTTTATGTACAGTAAAACCTGTGAATACATACTGTACACAACCCCCCCCCCCCCCCCCCCCCCCCCACACACACACACACACACACACACACACACACACACACACATAAACACACACACACTTTTCTTTGGAATTTGATAGTAGTCAGTCATTTCCATAGGCAAAATCAGTTTTTTCAGAACTCCATGTACATCTGGTGGTCATTGTATTTTGCTTTGCTTTGTTCTTGTTGGCTGTAAAATACTGTATTCACAACAGCAAATTACTTATGGTATGGTATTATATTTTTTGCTTTCAATATTGCTTGCATTTTTACTGTGTATTTCAACTTCTCTCTGTAGATGCCATAACTTTCATTCTTGTATGGAAATACATAAAGCCTAGGAAAGACAGAAGAGCGTTAGGTTTTTAACAACAGTGTGTATATGATGTATCAAAAATGTCATATTATGACAAAAGTGTTTGTAATGTGAGGCGAATGTTTGATTTAAAGATGTGTTTATGACATTTTGAATGTTGTGTGTCATTTTGCTGGAGATTTTAGGCATTTTGCATTTTGTGTGAGCAATTGTTGGTTTTGTGTGTGGAGTTTTGAAAAATAGACACAGAGTTTTGAAAACGTGTGTAAACAGTTGTAAAAAACTGTAATGGATCGGAAAACTAATTTGCTGATTAGATAATAATCACTGAACCCTCCCCTTTCGATAGACACCAGTGGCACCTCTGGACAACGAGGGAAAGTCTGTTAAAGTTAGTCATTTCTCAAGGGTGCGTCAGTGGCACGGATCCGTGCCGCTGGAGTTTTGAGGGTTAAGGTCCCAATGAGCACAGTGGCCTCCATCATCCGTAAATGGAAGACGTTTGGAACCACCAGGACTCTTCCTAGAGCTGGCCGTCCCTCTAAACGGAGTGATCGGGCGAGAAGGGCTGGGAAGTGACCATTTACAGAAGGTGAACCTTACAGAAGGAGAATCATCGCTGTAGCACTCCACCAATCAGGCCTGTATTGTAGAGTGGCCAGACAGGAGCCACTCCTTAGTAAAAGGCACATGGCAGTCTGCCTGGAGTTTGCCAAAAGGCACCTGAAAGACTCTCAGACCATGAGAAACAAAATTCTCTTGTCTGATGAGACAAAGATCGACACTTTGGCATGAATATCAAGCGTTATGTTTGGAGGACACCAGGCACCGCTCATCACCTGGCCAATACCATCCCTACAGTGAAGCATGGTGGTGACAGCATCATGCTGTGGGGATATTTTTCAGCGGTAGGAACTGGGAGAATTCGCCTTATTCACCCGGCGGCCATAACGAGGCTGAGGGGTACACTTGTCATTACACCTCAGTCCAGCAGATGGTGGTGGTAATGCACTCCGTTTGCAAACTACTAAAAAACAATTCACTGAAGAAGAAGAACAGGCCAGTGAACCCTTCTTCTTTAATCAGTGAGCTTTTTTGGCAGTTTGCAAACGGAGTACATTACCACCACCATCTGCTGGACTGAGGTGTAATGGCAAGTGTACCCCTCAGCCTCGTTATGGCAGCCGGGTGAATAAGGCGAATAGTCAGGATTGAGTGTTTGGAAGTTTCAGCTCTGTGCTGCATTTGCAGAGCTATTGCCACGCCCTCTTCTCCTTTGACACTCATATCCCCATTCAGTCCACTGCAGCTCCAACCAATTAGCCCAATCAGCCACAGACTTTATTAGGCAACACCTGTGCCCACAGCCCTTCCTTTGTTCAAGCCACATGGAGGAATCCTTGTTCGTTGCTGCTGCGAATGTCGTATCCTGCCTTGTGTGCGTTTTTTTGAACTATGTAAGTCATGTTTTTCTTCAATGAATGTTGTTAATTTAATTCATTTGATTATTTATATGCATTTGTTAGTTTATTAATTATGGGGCAAATGAAATTATGTATTTACTTTGGATTATTTAGCTTATTTCCTGCATTCTATGTTCTAGTGTAAATGTTTGTTGTTTAATTGAATTGTGGCCTGGAATTGTGGCATTATGGAGCTAATTGTATCCCATATCCCTTTCCCTCTTAGAGACCACACACACACACACACACACACACACCACACACCACACCACACACACACATACCTACTCCTATCCAGACAGTCATACACACACAACCATAACCACACTGGATGTAGCATCAATAAAAAGGATTGTGGAATTACACGTGACTGGACTGAACTGTTCTCACCGACACCTCCACTGGTATCAAGCCAGCCACCTACACCTCCCTCTCCAACCTCCTTTTCATTGAGGGAAAGATGAATGCAGCCATGTACAGAGACATCCTGTAGGACAACGACCCTAAGCACACAGCCAAGATATCGAAGGAGCGGCTTTAGGACATCTCTTTGAATGACCTAGAGTGACAAGCTAGTGACAGACACGAACACAGTTGTAGCGACAGTGCCTCATACATTAGGAAGATGTACCGAATTAGCATTCAGGGCATGAAAAACGGAGAATGAACAGCGGGAACAGCAGTCGGGTAAACTTGTGTTCATTCCATGGTTAGATGTCTACACACATCTCCCCAGCGCGTGTTACTGGCCTAGCTTAGGCCTACCTAACAGGGAAGTGAATCCCCTGATCTGTCTGCGGCTTGCTTGCCAGCCTTTCCCAGTCATGGTACTTCGCAAAGTTGCATGTCCCGTTTGTTGAATGCGGGCGACTGGCTACATTTTTTAAAGAAAAGAAAAGAAAAAGAAAAACCCTCATCTATGCGCTCATGATAACATGCAGCTTGGAATGAAACTAACTGTTTTTCAGCAGAAACATGCGAGAACCCGTCGAAACTGGTTCACTCTTCCCATATGTTATAAAAGTAAATGTTTACAATTTCAGTCAAGCTTTAATTGCTTTACATGGCCTACAACTGAACGTAGGCTATGCAAAATGGAAAGTAGCCTAATAGGCTATTAACTTTGATTCGCTGTGCTGCATGGGCAATAGATGCATATCGTAAATTAGGCCAATATGAAGTATTAAAATTATTGTTTAAAATATTAAAGGGAATCAGGACAGCCAGTTCAGTAGAGCTACTCTATGTCTTTGTCAAGCACCCTACTACAGACACAGGTGAAGAACAATCATTCTCAGCCAGTATAGACTACTAGCACAATCAGACCCTTACAAAAAATAATTGCATTACTTCAAGTGCCAAACTGTAGATTTCTGAGTATTAAAACCACAGTTTTGGAGGAAATATTTAGCCTACAGTTGTTATGCAGGGAATGCAGTAGGCCTATTATGGACACATAAAAATACTAGGCTACTGCACTGTGGACTATAATAACTGAACTGTACTGAACTGAACTGTGAGGGGATATGTACAGCAAGCATCAAAAGCAAAAGGCCCGGGCGGACCCTAAAACTGGGCATTTATAACTGTAAAGGTCCTTTATGGGGGAAAACACTATATTTGGTAACTTCTGTACGTAGACATCCAAAATGGGGTGGGATGATTGTATTGGGAGCACTGAGGTGTCAGATAATATATATATACATAAAAAAAATGGTTATGTTTTGTCCCTCAGAGTTCATGTGGGAGGCCCCTTTAGCAGGATTTTGCCTAGGGCCCCATGGAGGTCTGAACCGGCACTGATTGCTACCAAAGCTGCCACAATAAAGTATTGAGCAAAGGCGGTAAATACTAATGTACATATGATATTTTCATTCTTTATTTCTAATACATTTGCAAACATTTTAAAAAAACGTTTTTCATGTTGTCATTATGGGGTATTGTGTGTGAAAATTTGAGGGGAAAAAATTAATTGAATCTATTTTGGAATAAGGCTGTAACATAGCGAAATGTGGAAAAAGTGATGCACTTTCTGTATGTACTGTATATACTATGAATAAACCATTCATAACTGTACAAATGCTTTACTGCTGAAAATTAATGTAGAAACAATGCTTTACAAATGAGGAACAAGGCATTTAGTAAAAGTTTACAAATGCTGAATATATTGTGTAACCTATCATTTTCATTATTCTGAATGTGTATCGGTATAATACCAGTACAGAGAATATACAATTGTTATATAGAAAACAGACTTAAACATTGGTTAATTAATTTTCTAATTTCACATGAAGTAATGGGAGGGGATTTTTTTTCTTTTTAATTTTTATTTATTGAATTTTCTAATACACCGGTGGCCACATGCCTGCATTAATACCAGAAACACTTGATTTAGTGGATGTATGGTGAGTTACCAGATACAGTAATGTTCACTTTACTTGGAATAACAAAGATAACACAAGGCTATCCCGCATAGACTTTTGGCTGGTCTCTAATAGTATTAGTGAACAGAATATTTCAGTAAATGATTTTCCATGTCCTCTAAGCAAGGGCGCTACTAGAAAATGTGGACTCTATGACAGACAACAAATCCCTGCCCTTACGTGATTATAAAGTTATATCCATATCTATTAAAATATTCCCTTCAGATAGTGGTCATAAAGCCAATTATTGGAAGTTAAACAACTCACTCCTTGGGTATGACAGACGCAAAGGAGGTGAAACAAAAGACAGATGATTGAACAGAATTTAACAGCTGAGACTTTTTGTCTTTGAAAGTACAAACTGGACGTGCTGAGCACTCAGTTTACTGCCCTGTGTGTGCCGTCAGTGTGTAGATCTCCCAGTTTACACACTTCATTCGTCACATGAACAGCAGCAGAGTGTTTAAAGCTCATTTCTTTTCCTCCTCTTCCTCCCCTCTTCTTTCTTCTCCTTCTTCTCTTTGAAGATCTGTCCATCCGATTGTGTCATCCAGGTCAGTTTGGCGTCTGCTGGCATCCCACTCTCCCTCAGTCTCTGCTGAATCTGGAGAGCAGAACCCAAGTCATTCAGAACCACCTCTAACCATGGAATGTACAGTAGTGTGTGACCAGAGAATCACTATGGCTTCATTTCCTTATGTTTACCCAGAGCAGCCCACAAATGTAGAATCACACTTCAGAATCACACTTGTAGTACAGCAACAGTACTCTCCAGCACTGTATATTAATGTCACAGTGAATATGCTGAACTAGCACACATCTCCAAATGACATCAGAAGGGCACTCCCTTATTAGTGCATTAAGGCAAAAACTAACTTAACTAACTAACTAACTTTATGCAATGCAATCTAGTTTTAAATATCGTTTAACGTGTAATCAGAATTATGGTGTCAAGGCAGCAGAAAGAGATTAAAAACCCAGATATGAGCATTCCCAGCTCAGACTCATGTAGGAGTCTGGACTCACCTGCTGTAGGAAGGCCTGCTGCACGGAAGGGTCATTGATGTTCACCTGAGAATCTACCTGAAGCTCCACTCTCACAATCTGCCTCTTCACCTCTTTGGGGTCTGCACAGAGCAACACACACATGCACAGATTGTTTGGATTAGCTAGGAAGACCCTTAGGGTGTGTTTACAATGTGTTTTTTGAAATGTGCCTTGGACGATTTGATCCCAAATGGACAGCCAAGACCCATCAAGGTTGACACACGTACAGTATCCAAGGTGCATAGCCAGAGACACAGCTGACCACTTGAGTTTAGATTCTATAACCATTATAGTCCATGAGCCAGCAGAGAAGTTGATGCCACGAGAGGGCACCAAACCAAACTCGTTTTATTTTGTTTCTCTATGCCCCCCCATGACAAAACTGTGTGATGGACTTTCCAAACTCACAGCTTAAGATTTCTACAGCCACTTAGTAACAGTAAATTTCCCTTTGAAATGGATTTAGGTGGCAAAAAGTGACCGAGTCCCAGGTCATGCATTTTTGTGTTATAGATACCTATACCTATTGTTATCAGAAAATAACAATAAAGTTTGGTGCCCTCAGTTGGCACCGATAGTGGGCCTCTGGCTAATGAACTATTACTGTCATATCTACTAGAACGCAGTGGGAACACATCAGAAAGTATTAGCAGCAGCGCAAACAGCGCAAAACAGAGTCAATGAACGCGAGAGGAGAGTAGCGAGTCTCCTCTACCAAGTCGATTAACGAATGCAGCGCAAACCACAGTCAATGAATGCAAAAGGAGAGTAGCTGACCCTCCTCTCGCGTTCATTGACTGTGGTTTGCGCTGTATTCCTTACCTAGGTTGTTTTTGCTCTGGAACATTCCTTTAGGGTAAAAATTCTTTAGGGCTAGCCTGATGAGCCAGACCCACATTAAAATGTAGGGTCTGGGAACTCACCATTCGCAGTGCTCAGTCCGAGGGGCGGGATAATCGGTTGTCTTTCAAATTCCCTCTGCACGCAATAGGATAGCGCTACAACTCATGAGTCCCATGCGTTTTCCCACCAGTGGAGCTAGTTGGCTAGTTCAAACTCTTGCCAACTTAAAAAAAGCCTAACTCGTGTCACGCTGTTCGCCAACAGCAACATCCATCTTCTTTGTTTTCAAGTAGCAGGGAATTTACACTGAACCATTTCAACTCTGCCATAAATCATTATGCTAGTACCACCATTATAGAGACAGTACCACCACAGAAAGGACCACCATTAGGAGCTAGTACCACCATTACAGAGACAATACCATCACAGAGAGGACCGCCATTAGGAGCAAGTTTCACCATTACAGAGACAGTATCATAACAGAGAGAACTACATGTACCATTAGGAGCAAGTTTCACCATTACAGAGACAGTACCATCACAGAGAGAACTACCATTAGGACCTAGTACCACCATTACAGAGATACATCCACTAGGGCTAGGCCCTGAGATTGCAGGCCCACTCCACCATTCATACGTAATCAGCACATCTGCTCAGGATCATGCTGTTGTCTTTGTCTGAACCCCCATCAAGCAGAGAAAAGGGACAGTGACTCACCTTCATAGCAGATGAAGGGTGTTTGATGATCATCACAGCTTGCATCATTCCACCACCCCCCCGGTGCATTAAGAATTTCAGCACAGAACTCGTCGATGCTGCCATAATTGGGTTCTCCAGTGTTCCAGTGGCGGAATGAGGAGCTGCTGCCATCTGACCACTCCCAGGCATCTCTGAACAGGCCGATCCAGGCAGATGAACCTCCACTAACTTCCTCTATCTGGTCGTTCTCTTTCTGATTCCTCACACTGGCCAGGTCTGTGTGTCTCTCTCTGCAGTATCTCTGAGCGTCTGCCCAGTTCTTCTTATCAGTAACAAGCACATAGGGATGTGTGGAGTTTCCCCCTGTGGTAATACATAGGTAATGGAGAATCAGCACAGCTTTACAGTCTAAACTAAAGTGAGTTTACAAGTACATCTTCACAGTTCTGATGCATGTATTTCTGAGTAAATGAATACAATTCTCACCATCATAGCAGATGAAGCGATGGATGTGGCTACACCTGTCATCATGCCATGTTCCTTTTTCTCCCTTGTACACGCACTCTTGATCACCTCCATCTGGTTGCTTTTCACCCCAGTTCCTGAACTCTGCTTCATTCTCTCTGTAGAAACCCCTGTCAGCCAGAGACCACTGCCACTTTCCCTGCTTCAGCCCAATCCATGCCCATTTAACACCTGCTTCATGGATCATGCTCTTCACCTTCTCCATCTCTGTCATGTCGTCTATGGTGGCGAGGTCAGTGAACTTCTCTCTGCAGTACTGCTGAGCTTCTGTCCAGTTCTTCTGTTCCTTCACCACATGGAACTGACGTGGCACAGAGAAGGAGAGACAGCACAGACCTGAGAGGAGAGAGGAGCATACACACACACACACACACACACACACACACACACATACACACACACACACACACACACACACACACACACATACACACACACACACATACACACACACACACACACATACACACACACACACACACACACACACACACACATACACACACACACACACACACACAATCACATACAAACACGTTTTTATGCATGACCGTATCGGCCGCTATCGGGACACCAAGTAGGCTATTACATTCTGAATTTTTACATTGAATAAAAGACACTTCACTGATAATCACAACAGATCACAATTTACATCATAATAACATGCACACACACGCAAACAATGTGCTTATACGGCTTAGAGTCAGGTCATACTGCTAGTCCTCCTGTGTTGTTCTTACATTTTGCCACAGTCTAGCCATCTACATTTCTGCCATTCTTTCACCACAGAATACTGTATGCCATGTTTTAGTCATGTGTTTATTATGTCAGGGATCATATAGGGATTGTCAAAAGGATGTTTTTGGCTGCACCAATCACATCGGTGTATCTGATATGTAGGCCAGAGGCGAGCTAAACAGATGACAACAGCGCTGCGACATCTAAGTCCGGAATCAATCAGTAAACACTGGTCGTAGTGTTATCCAATTGTGTGCAGTGATATTTTCAAATGCATGCTTGGTGCCGTCCATCAAGTTGGGCCATTTTCATTACTCATAGCCAGATCCAAATCTTTGTAGATTTGGGACTAGATTTCCAGTCTAGGATGGAGTAGGATATGGAGACAACTTGACAAGCGTGATTTATTTTCGTGGACTGGACTGGGCGACGGTCATATTTTGTACCGCTATACGGTGCATCTAGTTTCTATTATGTGTAATTCTGGCAGAAAATGCATAGCAGTAAATAATATGAGCACCGTTCATCCCTGCATAATCTTTCAGCAGAAAATAAATGACCCTTCTCAATTTCTCATCTCTACATATCTACCCTTACATTCTGTACCCTTGGTTGCGCAATGATTGTTGTGTGTGTGTGTGTGTGTGTGTGTGTGTGTGTGTGGTGGTGTATGAGTGTGTGTGTGTGAGTGGTGGTGTATGAGTGTGTGTGAGTGGTTGTCATTTCCTCTGTTGTCCTGTAGATGGTGGTGTGGAGCCAGTTGTTTTGACCATTTGACATCATAACTCATATCAAATATAAATTGCAGTGCCCCTGATTAACAGAATTTCATGAAACTTAGTTTGCATCAAGAGGAATAAAATATCACACACATACAAACCATAACTATGTAAGAGAATGAATCAGTTAATCTGTTCACCTTTCACTTAATTAATTAATTAAGGGCAAGGTGAACTGGTGAGTTTCCTGAACGATTTCCTGAAAGTCCCCAAACCTATCACAAGAACGAATATTATAAGAATAATATCACGAGAAGAATATAATATTAGGTAACCCATTCTGTGGAATCACAGAGGAAGAGAATCTTGACTGTGACCTCTTAGCGCTAACGGATGGTCGACACAGCAGACGCTCATCAGAGGACTGCAGTGGGAGAGAGGGCTCGTTAAGCTGGAACATGGAATTCAAATATGTATACAAATAAGGAGGTAAGTCCCCCCCCCCCCGGACCTTCTCCAACCCGCTAATCAAACGACTTGTGTTCTCACTACAGCCGTGCGAGAAGAGAAGCGTGTATTGTACAGGGTCACAGGTGGAGCCATTACTGATTATTCTTCAGCGTGTCGTCTTCATCCTCCCATCAGACCCTATCCCTAAAGCTGGGTTTCACAGTGCAGTCTTCATCCTCCCATCAGACCCTATCCCTAAAGCTGGGTTTCACTGTGTGTGAATGGGGTATACATAAAGGGGTGCCAATAATATTTATAAAATAATATTTATTTCTTTATGAGAATTTTTTCTTTTAATAAATTGCTACCTTCAAGGGTAAAAAGGGTTCTCCAATGTTTTCTCAGTTAGCCTTTTAAAATGATATCAGATTAGTAAACAGAATGTGCCTTTGGAACACTGGATGAATGGTTGCTGATAATGGGCAATGTACATATTGCATTAAAGATCAGCTATTTCTTTCTACAACATTTGAGAACCCACATAATGTAATCTGAAAACTGCTGCCCTGATTTAAAAAATAATGCAATTGATCTCAGCTGGTATTCTGACTATAACGGAATGGAATGGAAATTTCTAAGTGACCCCAAACTGTTGACCGGGTGCCAATAAATGTGGAGGGTGTTGTGTATACACACAGACAGAGAAAGAGAGAGAGGACACACACACAAACAGCACAGCACAAGCACTCATATCACAGGGCCTTCTCAGCACAAAACACCCAAATATACACACACACACACACACACACACACACACACACAGGTGCATATACGGTACCTAGGAAGAGCAGGAGGAAGCATCCTGAGTGATCCATGACTGGAACAAAATGGAAAAACAATCATCTCTCTCTGACTAAACATTTCACTGTTCACCTGATCACAGGACAATGAGTGATCATTGCTGAACTGGTGATTTTCTCATTATTATATCATAATCATAACCATGGAATTTTGAAAGAACAGCAGAAAGACAATATCGCCAAAATACCTGCATTTAAATTTTCAGATATTGTATGATTTGTTTTTACATTATTGAAGTCTGAATATCTATGCAAAAGACACACAGCCAGGTTGCGTTTGGGTAATTTATAACCCATATTCATAAAGGACACAGAGCCAGGTTGCGTTTGGGTTATTTATAACCCATATTCATAAAAGACCGTAAAGGGTCCAATGCGCATCTCCGGAGCATGACCTACCTGTGTGATGTCGTCTCTGCTGGACTCTGCTGCCTTCTGCCCCGTGTCCACCCCGTTCCTTCCTGTTAATGCCCCGCTTTTTTCCCGGGGTTTCCCCCAAACTGCCCCAGTCAGATATCACATAAAGCGATCTCTTGTCACAGACAGTTGTTTACCCAGAGCAGAATTTCCTTCACTTCACACAGACATTTACATTTAGAGTGGGAGATGACTGCAGTGATCCTGTATGTATGTAAGTTAAAGTTGTGAGGCTGCATCCAGTGAAGAAACACTAAGACTTTGATAACGCCCAGGAGATGTGGACTTGATGCATCCAGTGAAGTGCTAAAGCCCAGGAGATATGATAGATAGATAGAGATACTTTTATTGATCCCCAAGGGGTCAAAAGGGGAAATTTGTGCTCTGCATTTTACACATCCGGGGGTAGTGTACAACACACAGTGTACACCCATTCAAACACACACACACACACCCTCAGAGCAGTGAGTACACTAGGAGCACACATACACAACCAGAGCAGCAGGCAGCTCTAGGCACCCAGAGCAGTTGGGGGTTAGGTGCCTTGCTCAAGGGCACCTCATGCGTGGATATGGATGTGGGAGAGCGCTGTTCAGTCACTGCCCCCACCCACATGTTTCCTACCAGTCGGGGATTGAACTGGCCACCCTTCAGTCACAAGTCCGATTCCCTTACCGTTAGGCCACAGATGCCCGCAATGGATGTGATGTAAGAGTTATGAAATATGAAATTAGTGTTCTGTCTCTTCAGTATTTGCATAGAGACATGCGCCAGAAGCAGATGCCAACAGCAGAAGTTCTGTTCACAAAACAAGCCCAAAATGTATAACCAAATTATGTGCAAATGCACCAACATGCACATGCGCACGCACACACAGTTCTCACTCACCTGTGCACATCATGCTGATCAAAGTATGTTTATTAGCATAGTAGCTCATTTGTACATTTTACATATCAAATTAGAAAACCTAATCAACCCTACACGCCACTCAGCTGCTAGTACAAACCTTGGTCATCTCTAGCATTGACTACTACAACGCCCTTATTACGGGCCTTTCAGCTTGTGCTTGTGGTGGAACCGTTACAGATGGTGCAGAACGCTGCAGCTTGTACTTGTGGTGGAACCGTTACAGATGGTGCAGAACGTTGCAGCTTGTGCTTGTGGTGGAACCGTTACAGATGGTGCAGAACGCTGCAGCCTGTCTGGTCTTCAGTCATCCAAGAAGGGCACATGTTACCCTGCTGTTCATGGACCTCCACTGGCTACCCTTAGCCGCCTGCATCAAATTCAAGTCACTAATGCCTGCATACAAAGTGATGCTGGGTCTGACTCTGCACCCACCTGACTAAACCTATATGACCGCCGCTTCGCTGCACGGCGGTCATAATAAGGACAGACATAAAATTGCAACGAGCATGGAAGCAAGACACAAAGCAAAACAGCAGTGCCCATTCTGACATCAAGCACATGGTCCAACAGCGGAGGACATCGGCTGGAGATGGTTGAAGTGGCAAGGCTATAATGAAACAAAACAATATCACACTATGACTCAAACAACTCTCTAATACCATAGAGCACATAGTCTGCACCATGAGCTACCTGGCATATACATACATAAGCGTTATACCCAATGATCCCGGCAATGAAGCAATCAATTTTTTTGAGGTTAGGTGTTTTTTTTAAATATATATTGACCCGCCTATTGCAACACATCGTAATTTAGCTTTATTTGCTTCCCAGCCTGTGTTGCAAGTCAGAAGCTTGTTTATAGGCTATTATTGTTATTGTGGTTGAAACAGAAACAAAATTATGGGATTTGCTCATTAAAATTGATTTAATTAGTTAAAAAGACATCATAAATGTATGAAACTACTAGATCTAACCCAGTATAAAAATTCAGCTGATACATTTAGTAATTATCTTCATGGAGGACATGAGCTGTGGTGAATGAAAGTGTCTGAAATCAGCAGATAGTACGAGGTAAGCACATAGCCTACGTATAATAACAGTGTGGATAAGTGAATATAATCAGATCAGATATATGCAGGGCAGACTGTAAAACCACTGTAAACGGTAAATATCTACCAAATCAAAGCATTCACTGTGCCCACCTGGCCTAATATAGTTTTTACTCATATAAACCTTTTCCATATTGTAGACATTCCTGTAACCAAAGATTTGACCGTGAAGGAACTTTCTGAACGTTCTGTTAGGGAATGTCCACAGAGAACGTTCCCGCACCCTTCAGCGGACATGCTGGTTTGACCAGCCTGTCATGTGGGATAATACAGCTGGTGTAAGATGGTCATGCTGTTTTGCTAGAATGACCAACATAAGCTGGCATGGCCAGTTAAACCGGCAACATAGACCAGCGACACCAGCTAAAATGACCAGCTTGAGGTGGTACGACAAGCAAAACCAGCTGAATTACCATCCTAAGCTGGGTAAACCAGCTGAAGGTATGTTTTCTCAAGAGTTTTGCTGGTCTAGCTGGTCAACCATCATAGGGTGGTCATCAAACAAGCTGGTCAACCAGCAAGCCACCTTAAGCTGGTCAGGCTGTTTTTTTCAGCAGGGCTGTTTCTCAAATGATGTACAAGAATATAGACAATCATCAAACTGATCAAAGTCATTTTTATTAGGAGTCAGCACACTAGCCCATTTGTACATTTAACATAGTGGATTAGAAAGGTTAATCATGCTCATCAGAAATAGCTAGGTACATCAGGTCAGGAACAGCAAACATTCAGCACAGAACTCTACACTTGACAAAGTTGACTGTACTTTTGTGCTGTCAAAACATGACACCATTGCTAACAAACACAACACATTAAAATTGCAGTATTGAACTATATCAATTTCTTTACTTAGTACACTGGAAAAGGAAATATAATGGGGTCATTCCACAGGTTACTCTATACAACCACAGGTGGCACTGTGGTAACTCTATACAAAACATATTGATCTCAATGGTGCATTTTGCCCATGTTCAGGGTGGAAAAAAAAGAAAAGATTTGCATAAGATAAGTCAAATTGGTGTTTTTAAAAAGAAGGGATCATGGAGAATAAAAAATCTTTGTATATTCCCACAAGGTGTTTGGGTGCTCTGAAAATTAGAACCAAAATGATTTTTTACAAACTTGTGAGGTCTGCTGTTCAGACCCTGAAGGAATTTATTTTCTGTTCATTGCTTTTTGTGATAGTGTTTCTGCTTACAGTATCTCAATAAGGAACATGAATCAAGAGCCTATGTTGAGTACAAATATGTCTTCTGAAGGCCTAAACAGAGCCCAGCCCAAAACTCCAATAACATTTTTATCAACTTTGAGGAACAGCTATGACCAAGCAGGATCATCCAGACCAAACGTGACGATTTTGCTATATACTATTCCTATTTATGTACCAGCATGCAAAATTTGAGCCTCCTATATGGTTTAGTTCTTGCTCTATGGGCTTGTGAACTTTGACAAAAATAAGAGGCCGAACAAAATCGATACCCCCCTCCCCCCGTAAAACTGGCTGTATCTTGGAAAGTATTGATCTTACATAAAAGTAATTTTACAGTGTGTCTCCTGGTCGTGCCCTTGGATCCAGTTGCTGTAGCAGATGGTCTGTCCACAGACCCAGTACCAGCCCACGCCGTAGCCTACGCGTAGTTGGTGTAAATAACAACTATATTGATACATTGGTTTACCAAGCCCAGGGGGCCAGAAGTCTAGAGCGGAGCCCCAAAACATGTTTGCCATGTGAGCAGGGATGCGTTACTGAATGAGCCTACCGAGCCCAAGAGGTTAAGGGGCCCTGAACCCCAAGTAGTTGCGTGAAGTCACTACCTCCATAAGTCAAAAAGCAAAAGGCTATGAATCTGAACACATTTAGTTATTGCCCTTCTCTAGCTGACCATCCCAAAAATGCACCAGAATACAGGAAATCACATCTACCAAATTCAGAATGTTCTGCCCCCTATCCATTTGTACCCATTTTTGCACAAATAGGGTAGTGGGAGAGGCTCCTTATTCATCTGTGCCTAGGGGGGCAGTAGTTCATAGTCCATCACCGTATTAATACATAACCTCACTGTATTAATTTATGATATAACATTATAGTGTGAAGTTGTCAATTATCGTCAAGCACAGGTGACTCCACGTTGTGGGAGGGGGCCCCCAATCAAATTCTGCTTAGGGCCCCCAAAAGGCTCGGGCCGGCACTGGCCGTAGGAGTGGAGCAGCCTATATGGTTTAGTTCTTGCGCTATGGGCTTGTGAACTTTGACAAAAATAAGAAGCCGAACAAAATAAACACCCCCCTCCCCCCGTAAAACTTAACCTGACTCTCGCCAGATGAATTTCGTTCCGCCTAGCTCCACTCCATCTGGGACCAATCCATTGGAGTGTTGCTTCAGAAGGCTGGGCCTAATCAAAAAATGCTTGCATATGATTGAATAAGCCACTTGTCCGTCATCTATTGACGTGCTACTTTAACCACTCACATCGAAGCCAACCTGTGATGCTGATAACAGTCTCACAGTCGCTTCTACGCTATGTCACATCTATGAAACTCCCGCCCTGCGTCCTGATTGGCTGAACCATAAAATCGGTTGCAGAAATCACTCTCAATGGAAGAGGTCCCAGATGGATGTGAGTGATGCTACGCGGAGCTAAGCGGAACGAAATTCATCTGGCGAGAGTCAGGTTACGTAAAACTGGCTGTATCTTGGAAAGTATTGATCTTACATAAAAGTAAGTAATTTTACAGTTTGTCTCCTGGGTAACATAGGTACACCTGGTAATTTTTTCAGAATTTTGTAAGACCTAAGTGCGTGGGCCCTGGTTGAATTGACGTGGAATGACCCAATGGTAGTAACATATGAAATTGTATATAGTTGTAAAGTTGCTTATGATGAAATGAGTAGTGAAGATGAATGGGAGCGGGAGGACCCTGAGGAGTTTCTCCAAGGCTGCTCTGGACTGAGGAGGATTCAGTCACACCACTCTGTAAAAGGACACACACACACACACACACACACACACACAATTAGACTGAAGTGTGTAGTAGCCAGTGTGTATTCATTTGTATCAGAAGACCCCCCCACACACACACAGACACACACACACACACACACAATTAGACTGAAGTGTGTAGTAGCCAGTGTGTATTCATTTGTATCAGAAGACTCCCCCCCCCCCCACACACACACACACACACATACACTCATGTTCATAATGAGCAAAGACTCACCCTCAGTGGTGCAGATGAAGTTGAGTTGGTCGGACTTAGTCAGGTTGCTGACCCACTGCCCCCCTCTAGACTCCACTGCCCCCACTCTTTGTTGGAAGGAGTCCACTTGGTCGTGCCCTTCGGTCCAGTTTCTGTAGCAGACGGTCTGTCCACAGACCCAGTACCAGCCCACGCCATAGGAGTGGAGCAGGCCCACCCACACGTGAGCAGTGGAGGCTCCTTTAGCCCGCTCCCTCACCCAGCGCTGGACCCGCTCGGACGTCACAGACACCAGGTCCACATGGTGCTTTCGGCAGTACTGCAGCGCCTCTCTCCAGGTCTTATTCTCACGGACCAGAACCAGCTTGTCTGGAGGGAAAAGATGAGAGATACAGTGAGAGATATAGTGAGAGATACAGTGAGAGAATACTGATTCCTGTTCAGTGCTGGAGTCCTTCTAAGATTCTCATTTTATCTGCAGTATCTAAATGTGCTGAGTGACGAAAAGTGACAGAGTGCTGGGTCTGCACCCAATAACTTACTTAAGTGCTCTCATAAAAGCTTATGTTAAAGGTGCCATGTGTAAGAATTGAGGTAAAAATATCCAAAAAATGAGTTACACGCATCAAAAGAATGAGAAGAAATAAGGGTGATGATGTCATTAAAAAAATGACAAGGTATAGTGCTGCATAGATATCAACCTGAATTAGCATGCTAAATTACTAGCCACAGCCCGACAGGTGTCATAATACCAGTTTCAGCCATGGGAGGCGGTATGCGGGCAACATAACTGCCAGCCAAACTGCAATACACGTGCCTCGGTTGTTACTCTAGGGTAGACCAACTCACTTTCTGAAGGTATACTGCCCCCATCTTTTATGAAATGTGGAGTATGAATTGATTTTTTGCCGGACACATGGCACCTTTAAAAGCTTCTGACATCCTCACACACCTTACACTCACACACCACTTACCACACTCTTCCCCCTCTTCCCTCCTCCCACTCCACTTCTCTCTCTTTTCTTCTCTATCCCCTCTTCCCCTCCTCCATACTTCTACTAGTACTTAATATATGTCCTATCAGCACTAGTATTGACTGATACAGCGATAACTTCTATCTATAGTCTCCTCTGCACTGTAGTTAAATGTTATTTTAACACTGTAGCCCTGTAGTTTAAAAGTTTGAATCTTAAAATGTTAATAGCTTACATTTTATTCCATTGATGTAGTGTAGCTCTGTAGCTTAAACCTAAAATGCTTACATGTTAATAGCCTAAATATTATTCCATAGCTGTAAGTTGCTTTGGATAAACGTGTCCGTCAAATGAATAAATGTATATAAATGTATGACAGAGACAGTACAGAGAGGACCAACATTAGGAGCTAGTACCACCATTACAGAGACAGTACCATCACAGTGAGGACGTCATTAGAAGCTAGTACCACCATTACAGAGACAGTACCATCACAGAGAGGAGCACCATTAGGAGCTAGTACCACCATTACAGAGACAGCGCCATCACAGAGAGGACCACCATTAGAAGTTAGTACCACAATTACACAGATAAATCAACTAGGCCCTGAGATAGCAGGCCCACTCCACCATCTTTAGGGCATCAGCACATCTCCTCAGGAGGTCATGACAGTGACTCACCTTCATAGCAGATGAAGTCACCTGTATGCTCACAGCCTGCATCGTTCCACCAACCACCAGATATAATTTGAGTGCATGCCACATTCCGATTATTGGGTTCTCCAGATCCCCAGTGGCGGAATGAGGAGCTGCTCTCATCTGACCACTCCCAGGCATCTCTGTCAGTGATCAACTTAGGACTGCTTCCATTCTTCAGTCCAATCCACGCATTTCCAGCACCTGCTTCATGGATCGTGTGATTCACCTTCTCCATCTCTGTCATGTTGTCTATGGTAGCGAGGTCAGTGAACTCCTCTCTGCAGTACTGCTGAGCTTCTGTCCAGTTCTTGTTTTCCTTCACCACATGGAACTGACGTGGCACAGAGGAGAGACTGCCCAGACCTGAGAGGAGAGAGGAGCACACACACACACACACACACACACACACACACACACACACACACACACATTTTAAGCATACCATTATCGGCTGCTATCAGGACACCAAGTAGGCTGTTACATTCTGAAGTCTTACAGTTACATTTTTTGCCCATTGCTTGAACACTATAGACACATGCTTAGACCAAATTAACAAAACTTGAAGCCTTTGTTACTATACCTTAAACACAGTGTAACCATACCTTAAACAAAAGCGCTACTTTGCACTTTAGTTGCAATTCTGCAACACACTTGCTCCTGCACACTACACACTATTTCATACATAAGACACATCAGTCATACATGAAATCTCATAGGTACCATTGGGACAACACATCTATTCAAAATACAAAACACATTGGGTGATTGAAAACATTTAGACACACATCTGAAAATACTTACAAAACTGAACATCAATCAGCCAGCCACAAATAGGCCTCAGTTGAGCCATTTTGAGAACTTTGCAAGCATGGAGGCAGGGAGAGCAAGAGGAAGAGGAAGACAAAGGGAGAGGAGAGTAGGAGGTGGTGGAAGAGGCTACAGTATGCACAGAACAATATTTCAGATGATATTAGAGCAACTTTGGATCATGTGATAAATCATGGCCTGACAATGAGGGAAGCTGGGCAGAGAGTCCACCACATCTAGGCCTATTTTACAGTAGTGTATTTTTTGGTTTTATTTTTGTTCTATCTTTGCGTTCTGTATTTACTGTACTGTAAAGTATAGTACTGTGATGTACAGTATTGAGTTGATGTTGTAACCTTTCAGTACTTTCATTTTTGTTTTTTGTCAAAACCTTTGTTGGAAAAAACTAGGGCTGTCAAAATAACTGATTAATTTCGATTAATTCATTTCAGAAAAAATAACTGATTAAAAAAAATAGTGCAGATTAATCGATTCCGTATGACCTTTGACCCGAGCCGGTATAGTCAGCAAAAATTAGACTGTAAAATGAAGGAGAGAGAAGAAAACGTGCTGCCTGAATCATTGATTGGAACATTTACTTTTAAAAAACGGCCTGATGGTGTTGATAAAAAAATAAAGTGTTGAAAATAAAGTCCTCTGCAATGTCTGCAGCAAGGAAGTTGCATATCACTGGAGTTCATCAACTCTATAGTCGCACATCAATGCAAAGAAATAAGTGTTGACATTGAGGGGAGTGTTAATTTATTTTCATTGTGTCCCCTAGGTTATATCTGTGGCCTGAAATGCCTTGTATGTGAAAAAAAACTTCTTCCCGAAGCACTTCCCGAATAATTTATTTCCTCAGCATATTAGGTCATATCATAGATTATTATGGCAATTATTTGAACAATGAAAATAATAATAAAAGAGTCTTTGAACTTTAATGTCACTAATTCTGATTATTCAATGATTCATTTGAATTTAAATATTTAAAATACTTTCACAGCAAAAATTATATATGCGATTAATTTAGATTAATTAATCACAGAGTATGTAATTAATTAGATTAATTTTTTTAATCGATTGACAGCCCTAGAAAAAACATAACAAAAAACTGTGTTGCATTGAGCGTCACAAAATGCTAACTGATAAACGGAATAAAAGCAGTGAAAATAAAGACTCCAGTGTTTTACATAAAGAGTGTGTTGCTTCTAATCTGAAAATGATTTCATATGATGCAAGTGTGTATCATTTTGTAATCAGAGTGACATTATGACAAAGGATTGTAGGTTTTGAGTTTTGAGTTTCAATTGGACACAGATGTGAATGGTATATTTCCCAGTGTTGTGTCTTGTGTCCTTGTGTGTAAAGTTTTGACACAATCAGCCAAAGTTTTGCAAAAAGTGTTCAAGCAATGGGCAAAAACTGTAATAAAAGATACTCTCACTTTCGCAGATAATCACAATAGAATACAACATATACTCAAACAATGTGGTTATACAGCTAGTCCTCCTGTGTTGTCCTTACATTTTGCCACATTCTAGCATCTACATTTCTGCCATTCTCTTGCCACATAATACTGTATGTCATGTTTTAGTTTCTTTTATGTTTTTACATATGTGTAATTCTGGCAGGAAATGCATAGCGGTAAATAATATGACCACCGCTTATCCCTACATGATCTTTCAGCAGAAAATAAATCACGCTTCTCAATTTCTCTCCATCCCTACTACTGCAACTCCTAGCTTGTACACCTTGGTTGCGCAATTGTTAAAACATTTTGCTTATGGGTGTGTGTGTGTGTGTGTGGTGTATGAGTGTGAGTGTGTGTGTGTGTGTGTGTGTGTATGTGTGGTGTATAAGTGTGTGTGTGTGTGTGTGTGTGTTTGTGTGTGTGTGTGTGTGTGTGAGTGTGTGTGTGTGTCTGAGTGTCTGTGTGTGTATGTGTGTGTGTGTGTGTGTCTGAGTGTGAGTGTGCTATATAAAACACATAGTAATTGTAGCCTACCATTCAGGGAATAGGCATTTAAAAGAGAGACAGAGAGTGATATGACTCAGAAATGACATCGGGCGATGGCAGTGCGAGATGTTCAGAACGTAAGAGCTAAAACTTCTACAAACTCAATAACATCCACAGCGGAAAAAGAAGGTAAGAAAAATAGTCGGAAAACTTAGATGTGTAGGCCTAAGGCAAGCAAGCAAGTTTGGCGGTTGCTACTAAAAATGTGAACATGCACGTTGCACTGTTGTGCGGTGGACTTTCAGAATGAATGGAGTCGGCGTTTCTTTAATATTGTCGTGTCTTTACTTTTGTTCTAAATATTAAAGTGTCTGCTGGATATACTAGTTAGCTAGCTGGCTAGCTCAGAACTCCCGTCTTGACATCAATCAATGGATATATCGTACTCACAGTCTCCGAGGCAAGGTTAATGACACGACATGAATCCCAAGGTAAAGTTGAGTTGTGTACTGAAGTATGTAGCATTACAACAGGGCCAAAAAGTCACCTAGCTCCGACGAGGGAGAGTTATCTCGCCAGGGCCATATGGTGGGTAATATGCAGCTATCAAAACTGAATCACTTCCGTGTACACACACTATAAGAACATTACATTCAGACCCTACCGGCCAGATAAGATACTGCACTAACGTTGTTACTGAACTAAAAGCAGGCATACATTACACAGCCCCCCTCCAAGAATACTGAGTCCCTTCAGTACAAATGCAAGTTCAAACTCAAATGTAAAGTTAACACATTTTAACATGGTAACTAATGAAAACTACCAATCATCATTAATAAAAGTCAAAGAATAAATGAGTCGTTAAAGCATTAGCATAACGTGTCACAACTGATTGTAATGATGGGAGTCCATTTATAATTGGTAACGGACAGGGGGACGGACCTCACAACCTCGTGAAGTGGTCAGGTGCTGCGAGGGTGTCGGAACGCTGTCAGGCTGGTTCAGTGGCGCCCTTTCCATCGGGGTGGGTTGACAGGCTTTCTTGCGGGCCTGACGGCGCCGTCGCGCAGTTCTTTGACGTCCGCAACCTTCATGCTCCACTTGTCCCGTTTCCTCATCCGCAGAGCTAGAGGAATTCTTTGGCTGACTGCTGGGTTCGTCAAGCGAGTCAATAGCACGCTGTGGGGGCTGGTCTCTCTGGAGAATCTCATGCCTTTTTCGTCGTATCCATCCAGGTATCATGTCAGCTGTATAGGGCTTCAGACGGTCATGGTGCAGGATCTTCCTATCTCGCTTCCCAATTACTTCATACAGCACTGGACCCAAGCAAGAGGCAATGATGCAGGGGCCTTTCCATGGCGGCTGGAGCTTAGGGCTAAATCCTTTTTTCTTGGTACTGTCCTTGACATAGACCAAATCTCCAACAGCATATGGTTTCCCTTTAGCTCTGACATCATAGCTCCGCTTCTGTCGTTCTTGAGCAGCTTTTAGGTGTTCCCTAGCGGCTTCCTGTGCCTCTTTCAGGCCCTGCTCCAGTTCACTCAGGAACTCTGGAACCTCGTTCTTGACCCTTTTGAGTTATGCTGCTCCTGACCATATGTCGTGTGGTTGATGGACCTCTCTGCCCAGCATGAGTCTGTTTGGGCTGAATCCTGTGCTCGCATTCTTAGTACTGCGATAGGCCGCGGTAAGCAGTGGAAGATGTTCATCCCAGTTCTTTTGGTCCTGGTCCACATAACAGCGAATCATCTGTAGGAGAGTCCTGTTGAATCTCTCTACCTGGCCATTTGAAGCAGGGTGGTATGGCGTAGTCCTGTTTTTAGTGATCTCGAGAAGCTGGCATAACATTTTGAAAAGAGTGCTCTCAAAGTTGCGACCCTGATCACTATGGAGTTCCAGGGGGCACCCAAAACGTGAGATAAAGTCATACACCAGTCTTCTGGCTGTAGTCTCTGCTCCTTGATCTGGTACACCATAAGCTTCCACCCACCGTGTGAACTGGTCTATTACAACCAGGATATACCTGTTACCTGCCGCCGATACAGGGAAGGGACCAAGCATGTCCAAATGAAGGCGGTCCAAGGGTGCTCCAGCCTGGTAACACTGCAGCGCTGCTTTCTTTGTTGGTCCAGCAGTCTTGAGTGCTGCACAGCTCTGGCATTTATGTATGAAGAGTTCCACACCACCCGCCATCCCATACCAGTGATAGCTTTGTTTGAGGCGCTGTAAAGTTTTGCCGATTCCCAGGTGGCCCCCTTGAGGCGGATCATGGCAAGCCCTGATGAATTCTTCTTGCATTGAGGTTGGTACTAAAAGCAAGTAATGGGGTTGTCCTCCGTCTGCCTTTTCCCCACCGATAGACTAGAACTCCATGGCGCAACTCAATCTGGGGCCAGCAAAGCCAGTACTTCCTCACAGCCGGACTTTCAAGAGACACTTCATCTCGTGTGGGCAGTTCTCCTGCTTCAATCCACTGATGGAGTTTGGATAATGCAGGATCTCTCCGCTGCTCTGATGCCCATTCTTCTCGACTTAGCGGCTGAAGCCAGTTTATAGATGAAGTGTCCATCTGCATGGCTCCTGTATCTGATGGTCGTTCTGTTGACTGATTTCCTTCGTCCTTGTCTGTTGCTAAACGTCTGACTGCAAGGGGAACCACATCATCCACGTCATCCATGAATTTGGCCCATTGCTGATGGAGTCGTTGGCAGTGTGCACAGCCATGGCATGGCAGAGAAGCCACATTTCGTCCTGCTTCATAGCAGTCACATTCTTCTCCCTCATCTGCATCTTTGCGCGACAATGCATCTGCATTTGCGTGTCTCCTCCCTTCTTTGTGCTCAATCTCGAAGTCGTACTGGCTCATCTCTTCTAGCCATCTTGCTAATTGCCCTTCTGGTTTCTTAAACCTGAAAAGCCATACCAAGCTGTTGTGATCTGTCCGCAACAGGAACCTTTTGCCAAGAAGATAATGGCGAAACTGACGGGAGAATTTAACCACAGCGAGTAATTCCCGTCTGGTTACACAGTATCTATGCTGAGTTGGTGTTAAGTGGCTGCTCGCATAGGAAATTACTCTTTCTTCTCCCCACTGATATTGGGACAGTACAGCTCCAATGCTGTGGTTTGATGCATCTGTGTCAAGGACAAATTTCCCCTCGCTAGTAGGGTAAGCCAGTATTGGAGAGGATGTAAGCTTTTCCTTCAAGTGCAGGAAGGCCTTTTTCTGCTCCTCCCCCCACTGGAACTGGATTTCCTTCCTTAAAAGACGTGTCAAAGGGCTTGCTAGTTCTGCAAAGGATGGGACAAACTTTCTGTAATAGTTGCACAGGCCCAGGAAAGCTTGGAGTTCCCGTTTGCTTGAAGGGTGTGGCCAATCCTGTACATCCCTAACCAGTGCTGAATTAGGGCGTATGCCTTCGCCACTAACAACATGCCCCAAGAATAGGACTTCCTCCTTCAAAAGCTGACATTTTGAAGTTTTCAGTTTTAGCCGATAACTTTGCAATCTTTCAAAGACTTCTGTAAGACGCTCCAGGCTCTCTTCCACATCTTTGCCCAGGATAATGATGTCGTCAAGGTATATTAGTAGTGTGTCCCATTGGAGTCCACGCAGGGCTAACTCCATTGCCCTCTGAAAACTCCCAGGGGCATTACACAACCCAAAAGGCATCCTGGTGTACTCGTATAAGCCATACTTGTGATGAATGCTGTCTTTCCCCGATCTTTTTCGTCTAGGGCGATCTGCCAATATCCACTTTGTAGATCAAGAGTGGAGAAGACAGAAGCTCCACCTAGAACATCTAAGCACTCTTCAATCTTAGGCAGAGGATATGCATCCTTGGTTGTCAAGCTATTTAGACGGCGGTAGTCCACGCACCAACGCACACCTCCATCCTTTTTACGGACTAGCACTACGGGTGATGCCCATTCGGATGATGAAGGAGTAACTACTCCTGCTTCTAGCATGGACTGAAGGTGATACTTTTCTTCATCTTGAAATCCCAGAGGGGTTCGCCTTGCTGGCTGGCGCACTGGTCTAGATGCCCCAGTGTCTATTTGGTGTGAGACAGCAGAGAAGTAGCCCAGGTCTGTATCAGATGCAGCAAAGAGGGCCTTGTGCTTTAATAACAACAAGATCAATTTTTGTTGCTGCTCCTCACTGAGCATCTCTCCAGATGCAGTGTACAAGGCTTGGACATGCTCAGGTAAGTCAGTAGCCTTGGCTGTGACTACCCTCCCAATCTTCGGAGCACTTTTAGGGTCATTGTCCAGACTGCTTTCAACACCCATGTCAGACTGAACCGGTAAGTCATCTGAGAATGCCTCTATCAGGATTCCAAGGCATGCTCCTTTGCGCAAAGCAGCCTTATCCGGGGAGAGGTTGCACAGCCAGACAGGAACACGAGCATCCATATTTGTAACAGCACTTCCTGAGGACACATTCTCCGTTATGTTAGTAGGTTCCAATACTGCGGAGATTCCTGGTCTTGGGTGGTCAACTTCTCCCCACACCACACATTCACACTCTGGTGTCAGGGTAATGTATTTTTCCAACAGCACACGGGCAACAGAGTAGTCTGGCCCCTCCCCTCCAATGATCTTTGCAGGGATTGGCTCTCCTTTAATGAACACACGGCCGGTGGCCTGAATTGTGACGTTCGCAGCTCTGAGGAAATCCAGGCCCAAAAGAAGACGATCATCCTATCTGGAAGACCACTTGCACTCCACTCATGGCTGACATTTCACTGTTGGACTCTGCATTGTGAAGAACTGCCTTCTCAAGGGCTTGCTGATCATCTCCATAGAGTTGCTTGTAAAGTCCTTCAGACAAAATGGTTGCCTCAACCCCTGTGTCTACTACTGCTTGGACCGGAATGTTATTGACCTTCACTGCTATGTGGAGGCTTGGACCTCGGTTAGTGGCACGACTGATAGTCAGTGTTGGGGACTGGGCCCGCTCACGAACTGCTTCACGCTCGCCTGTTGTCTTGTGGAGAGCGGACGGGCTGGGTGACCTAGAACACTCTCTCCTGAAGTGCCCCGCCTCCCCACACTGGTAGCAAAGCCCTTTAGTGCCCCTGAGAGGACTTCCAGAGTTGGCCCGTGCTCTACTTTCAGGCTGAGACGATTGCTGCGGCTGCCCGCGGCCTCTGTCACGGCTTGGGCTATGTTCTCTTCCTGGGGGATGGTCTGAGTACCTCTGCTCTCTTCGGTCACTCATGACTGGCTGCAAACGGGTAAGTGTCAACTGCATTTGCTCAACTTTTTCAATGAGTCCTTTAAACTGATCAGCTGTGACATAGGTTGGACTTTGAATGCGACGAGATAGTGGTGCCATGTCATCATCATCATCAGCCCAGGACACACGCCTTGTTCTACCTTTCAGGTCCAGCTCTCGCCCCACAGTAGCCTTGTAATTGTGTTCATGTCCCTCCACTAACTTCTGAGCCTCTGCTAGTGTGCACGGATCCTTGTTCATCACCTCATAGGCTAATTTCTGATTTTTTAAACCTTTAATTACATTAATACACAGGATTAGATGTTAAAATCCCTTGTGCCAAAATCCAAGGTAAAAACACATTCAGAAGCCCCTGCTCAAGTTTAACTTTAAAAAGCACACTACCCACAAATCCACCAACAAATGGTCACAAGCACAATACAAATGGCCTATCCAACAGCAGTAGCCTATATAGTATGCGGCATGTCATTGGGGTTATCAAGTGGGCACCCTCATTCACCGATGTTTCGTTAAGTTAGGCCCACGACACCTCATGAAGGCTTAACAGTGAAACCAGCGTCCTGGAGACACTCCCCTCCATGCTGCCACCATATTACCACATTGAAATATCCAATACCCAAAATACTCTTAACCAGCCCAGGCATGGTCAAGGTTGGCTAGGTTGGTCCGTCCCGTTGATGTGGACTGAACCATAACCATAAAAACCTTGGCCAACCAACCATCACCCTAGGCAAAGCCCATCACAAACACAAAACAAATTAGCCAGTTAGCTTAGCCCGTTAGCTTAGGCCCCATCCCAAACACAAAACAAATTAGCCAGCAGTTAGCTTACACCCCATGCTGCCCCATATTACCACAACAAGCATCCAAATACCCTTAACCAACCTAGGCATGGTCTAAGTTGGCTAGGTCGGTCCGTCCCGTTGATGTGGACTGAACCATAAACCATAAAGAACCTTAGCCAAGTACCATCAACCTAGGCACAGTCCATCACAAACACAAAACAAATGAGCCAGTTAGCTTACCTTAGCTTGCGCCCCAGGAAGGGTAACTTCTCCTTACCCACAACCAAAACAAATGAGCCAGTTAGCTTACCTTAGCTTGCGCCCCAGGAAGGGTAACTTCTCCTTACCCACGACCAAAACAAATGAGCCAGTTAGCTTACCTTAGCTTGCGCCCCAGGAAGGGTAACTTCTCTTTACCCACAACCATTCGCTTGCCCGTTCTGCTGCTAAAGACATGTTACTAACCACCTGCCTTAGACTTCGACCACAAATGCCCAATTCAGACAGCAAGCCAATAGCAGATCTGACCACAAACCCACGTGCACCGATTTCAATAGGCCTTAATCGTGCACTCCAACCTCGCTTAGCTGCCTCCTCTGCTATTTCAGTATATTTAGCTCTCTTCAGCTCATTGGCCACTTCCACTCTGTCTTCCCAAGGAACAGTGAGTTCAATGAAGTAAACTATCTTCTCTGAATCCGACCATAGAATTACGTCGGGACGTAGCTTAGTACTCACTATATGTGGAGGTACCGCCATCTGCTGGCCAAGATCAACCTTCATTTCCCAGCCCGCCCCATTTTTCAACTAGCCGGTTTTACACCTGGCCTTCGCGGAACAAGGTTTATCCCCCTGACGTACAAAGTTAATTTGCCTTACCCCTTTACTAGCTGCTAATGAATTGACTTCTCTTCTTTTATCCTCTATTGCCGCTGCCACACATTTCAATACCTGGTTATGACGCCACGTATACCGCCCCTGGGTGAGACTTACCTTGCATCCTGATAGGATATGGTGGAGACTGCCCACACACGAGCAAAGTATGCATTTATCATCCTCACCAAACCATTGACTTAAATGCCCCATAGATCTTTCCATTTAATCCGTCTTTTTTCCACCCCTTCCCAGTTCACCCACTGCCCTTGTTTTGCCTGCGACACTGCCTTAGTACATCTTACAGCCTCCTCCTGTCTATGCATTTCCTCCACTACCATTTTCCTCTTTTCTCCTGCAGAAGCCTTACTCCACAAGGGTTTACTTGCACCCACCCCTAGACCCCCCGCCCGTGCTGCACATGGCCCATTATATCTCTATGCTTCAATGCTGATTGAGCTTGCTTAACTGCCTGCTCTGGGTTCCACTTCCTCCCTGCATTAACTGTGGGTGCAACTTTCCTCACCACTGGGTCCTTGGACTGAGTAAGAGTCAATTCCAATCTAGCCAAGAAAGGCATCTGCTGCTAATTGGTCTTGCAGTTGCATTTCCACACCAGGATAGGCCAGGGTTATTAGGCGCCTTACCTCCTCTGCAAACTCAGCTGAATTGTCGCAGTTCTCCAAGTTTCCTGCGAACAGTTGTTGGGGGGTCATGTTGACCGAACCGTTGAGTCAGTCCTCTCTGATGTGTTCCGGGAGTGAACATACATAGCGCATGGCAGCCCCACGAAGGCATTCATGCAGCTTGTCGACTCTTTCAGCACCGTTCCATTCATATTTCCGAGCTAGTCTCTCAAAAGGCAACAAGAATGACTCCCAGTCCTCCTTCCCTTCATATGTTGCCATTTTTGGCCTAGGACCATCATATGTGGTGGATCGACCTGCATCGGGACGTGCCGGACAGGGGCCATACGCTCGTGGGGTGGCAGCTGTGAAGCGCTGTCGTCCTCTCTCCATGCCTCTGGCCCTCTCCTCAGGACCTGAATCAGACACCATCCATGAGGGGCCTGCACTCCGAGCCCGTTGTTGAATAACGTCCAGCTGAGCCGTAAATGGATTTGCAGTGTCCGGTATATCCATGGGTGTGGCTGAAGAATATTCGCACAGGTGAGTCCCGAGTTGAGCGGTGCTCTTGTAATCCATGGCGGAGATAGCCTTCTCGATCGGCCTCTGGTCTCCGACTTCGTGTAGCCTGACCTGGGTTTAGGCTTTGCGAGACTTGTGGAGTGGCTGTTGCCAGTTCTGCAGGTGTACCATTGCTGGCCTTAAGATGTGGGGCTAACACAGCTAGGAATTCTTGCATGTGTTGAGCTTGCTGCTCCAACACCAATCGCAGCCTCGGTGGAGGCTCTTCTGCTGCTGAGGCTGTAGCACCTCCAGTGCCTCCAGTATCATTCTGCTGATCTTCAGACATGTTTGTTTAATTTCTGTATTGTCTTTTTATTTATTATTTTTTTATTATATTATTATATATTTTTTATACAAATTATATTTTTATTATTGTTGTTTATGAGGTGAATAAAGTATCTTATAAATAGAATGTCTTGATAATTGAAGTCAATCTTGTAAGTGTTCTATCTCCTTGTAATTGTATTATTTTCCAATAAAATCATTGGTCCTTATATGCAATCAGTGTATAATACTGTTTTGTGAAATTAGTCCATGTTAACAATCTATGAGCTATTTTCTATTAAATGTCCATATTATTTTCATCTTCCAACGATGTTTTCCATTTGCAAAACAGCAACGTTCTTCTCTGTAGCGATCTTGCCGTGCAGCTGGGAAGGATAAACTGTTGCAAAATCACGTAGATCCTGGGAAACCCCTCTGCTTGTCGTTGCTAGGCAGCGGCTAGTTCTCGTTCCCAATGGCAAAATAGCACAGTCCGGAATTTTAAATAGTGGCCTCTGAAGCACAGTTGTCGTTGTCTTTCTTATTCTGCTTCAATGCTGATGGCTACTTGCACTTCTGACACCAGTGTCGTGTCTTTACTTTTGGTCTAATCATTAAAGTGTCTGCTGGATATACTTAGGGTTGCCACCTGTCCAGGATTTTCCTGATTGTCCAGGATTTTCATGGTCTGTCCAGGAAAATAAAAATAAAAATCCTGGACACTGAATGTCCCAGATTTTTGTACATGATGCGCAAAATGTGTATTTCAGTTTAATTGAAGCGTGCCTACGTCCATAAACGTATGCACAGCCTTATTGGCTCTACAAAAATGACGTAGCATAACATGGGTGGTGGTGGTGGTGGGGGCACGCACCGTGGAGGTTCATTAAAAATGGTAAGGTGGAGACAGAGAGTGTGTGGGACAAGGAGAGACAGAGAAAGGAAAGTTTATTCCACATAAGCAAAAAAGCAGAACCTAACTAGATGTACCGCAGAGCGGTACAAAATATGACCGCCGCCCAGTCCAGCACATTTTTTCCACAAAAATAAATCACGCTGAAAGGCCTATATGATTCTAACTGTCTCACTAAATTGCATTATCCACACTCAATTCTCACTGATATCTGCTAGACAACAAGTACCAAAACATGATTAGTTCATAGATTTCACATGTAAAATTCATTTTATACAACCCCACCTCCATCTTGCCTGTTCATAATTCTGAGAAATTCTTGAATTGTGTGCATGTGTGCATGTACATGTTTATGTTATGTGTGTGTGTGTGTGTGTGTGTGTGTGTGTGTGTGTGCGTGCGTGCTTGTGTGTGTGCCTGCGTATGTGCCTGTGCAAGCGTACATATGTCTACTGTGTGAGTATGTGTCATACGTATGATTACTGTGAATGTATGTGTGTGTGTGTGTATCTGTTTGTGCACATGTGTGTACATGAAATGGGTTAACATGACCCCTGGAGGCAAACATACGGAAAAAAATGGTCATCCTAGTCCCTACAGTTCTCAAGATATTCACAGAGAACTGTGTCTGCCCTACCCTCCTTTCGGGGGTCCAGTCCAGCGGGGGGGCTACAGATCAAAACGAAAAATGACGGTTTCATGCTATCCATGTGGGGTTACATGCCCACCAAGTTTTGTGTACCCCGGTCTTTCAGTGTCCCGGGAATCCTTGTTGGTGTACGTCACTAAATGTACACATACATTATTTTATTGTAAGGCCCCCCATGAACGAAAGTACACAAAACTTGGCATGCATTTTGTGCAGTTTTGACCTTGTCAGCCAGAGATATTGTGATGAAAACACCTAATTTTTTGCTTTTTAATTTTTAACTAGGTGGCGCTATACATGAAATAAGTGGTAATGGGATGGGTTGACATGCCCCCTTAAGACCAACATACATAAAAAAGGTGGACCTCCTAGGCCCTACGGTTCTCGAGATATTCACAGAAAACTGTCTCCGGCCACCTACAGGCCAGTTGGTGTATAGTAACATAAATTAATTTATTGTGTGGCCCCCCATGAACGGAATTCCACGAAACTTGGCGTGCATACAGAGGGTGTCATAATGATCTTACACTTCCAATTTCGTGCAGTTTTGACTATGTTAGGTCACAGATACCTGTGATTACAACACCTCATTTTTACTTTTTTGTGTTTAACTAGGTGGCGCTATACATGAAATGAGTGGTTATGGAATGGGTTGACATGGCCCCTTGAGATCAACATACAAAAAAAATGGTCCTCCTAAACTCTACGGTTCTCGAGATATTCACAGAAAACTGTGTCTGCCCTACCCTCCTTTCGGGTGTCCAGTCCAGCGGGGGGGCTACAGATCAAAACGAAAAACGATGGTTCCATGCTATCCATGTGGGGTTACATGATCACCAAGTTTCGTGTACCCCGGTCTTTCAGTGTCCCGGGAATCATTGACGGAAATTTGGGCATGCGAAAAAAAAAAAAAAATAAATAAATAAATCTGACTAAACCTATATGACCGCCGCTTCGCTGCGCGGCGGTCATAATTATGTATTCCCCCTTTTTCTCAATACTGCCCCCAGGTGTCCACAACTAAAAACTGTTGAAAATATAACAAAATAATAAAGGTCTGCTATTAAATAAAGCAATTAACTAAACAAATAACTAGAAATTGTCATTCTTACTAATTTTAGCTATACAATTGTCGCTTAGAATGACGGTTTTTATCTTGGGTTAGATGTGCGAAAGGCGCCGTTGCTTACAAACAAAAAGGTCGATTGGATGGTCAAAATGTCCAGGATTTTTGTCAGACACAGGTGGCAACCCTAGATATACTAGTTAGCTAGCTGGCTAGCTCAGAACTCCCGTCTTGACATCAATCAATGGATATATCGTACTCACAGTCTCCGAGACAAGGTTAATGACACGACATGAATCCCAAGGTAAAGTTGAGTTGTTTACTGAAGTATGTAGCATTACAACAGGGCTGCAAAAGTCACCTAGCTCCGACGAGGGAGAGTTATCTCGCCAGGGCCATATGGTGGGTAATATGCAGCTATCAAAACTGAATCACTTCCGTGTACACACACTATAAGAACATTACATTCAGACCCTACCGGCCAGATAAGATACTGCACTAACGTTGTTACTGAACTAAAAGCAAGCATACATTACAATATCGAGGCGCCATATAGTTTGTCCGATCGGCCTGCTGGTATAAAATGAATTGCGCTGTCTGTCTGAAAAAGACGCGCTCTCTCCCCGTGCAGTCAAAATGAATGGGAGTCTTCAGAACAGGCTTGTCATAGTGTCACCCTGACATGACAGTGCGTAAAGTAGCCTATAATGTGAATGACTTGTTATTATGACCGCCGCGCAGCGAAGCGGCGGTCATATAGGTTTAGTCAGATTTTTTTTTTTTTTTTTTTTTTCTTTTTCGCATGTCCAAATTTCCATCAATGATTCCCGGGACACTGTAAGACCGGGGTACACGAAACTTGGTGGGTATGTAACCCCATATGGATAGCATGGAACCATCTTTTTTCGTTTTGATCTGTAGCCCCCCCGCTGGACTGGACCCCCCGAAACGAGGGTAGGGCAGACACAGTTTTCTGTGAATATCTCGAGAACCGTAGGGTTTAGGAGGACCATTTTTTTTTGTATGTTGATCTGAAAGGGCCATGTCAACTCATTCCATAACCACTCATTTCGTGTATAGCGCCACCTAGTTAAACACAAAAAAGTAAAAATGAGGTGTTGTAATCGCAGGTATCTGTGACCTAACAAAGTCAAAACTGCATGAACTTGGAAGTGTAGGATCATTATGACACCCTCTGAATGCACGCCAAGTTTCGTGGAATTCCGTTCATGGGGGGCCACACAATAAATTAATTTATGTTACTATACACCAACTGGCCTGTAGGTGGCCGGAGACAGTTTTCTGTGAATATCTCGAGAACCGTAGGGCCTAGGAGGTCCACCTTTTTTTTTGTATGTTGTATGCATGTCAACCTATCCCATTACCACTTATTTCATGTATAGCGCCACCTAGTTAAAAATTAAAAAGCAAAACATTAGGGGCCCTATCATGACATTCTAAAGTGCATCGTCACTCGTCAAAAGTCTATTCAAATTTAGTAGGATGTCCAGTTCACATTGGGAGGGTTTTCGTCCTCAAAAGTGGAGCGCATGGCGTAACAAGGTGTTCCTAGGTCTTTTAATCAGTCATATGGGTGTGTTTGGGGCGTAACATCATTTTAAACCAATGAGAATGACATCTGTCATTCCCTTTAACGGCGCAACGCGCGATATGTCAAATAAATGCATCGGTATTTTGGCATTCACCGGCGCATTTGAAGGAGGCTGCTTGCAAGACCGTATGGAATAGTCATTCTTAAACCATGCTTTACTAAAACTTAGCATAGCCTTCACGCATTTGCACTCGTCTATTATTTGAACTCATTGGCAAAGTGAAACTAACTTCACCAAGGAGTCAGTCAACGACAAGACAGTTATATGCAGTTACTTTCACTATTGACTGACAATGGGTTACCATCGAAAACATAGGCTGGAAAAAGCAACACTTACCCTAATGTTGCTCAAATGACTGAATAAAACAACATTTATCCTGCAGAGGAGTTGCTTATATCTCGTGACAGTGCGTCTTCAGCTGTGCTCCATACGTGTCTCTCGCCTCTCCCCTAATCACTTTTAACCGTCATTACCAATTTGCAAATGATGGTGAATAACTACTCATCATGAGATGTACAGTATTTCGTAATATCTTTATTCTAATTATGTTTACCATTGTAATCGTGCAATTTGTAATGCTTTGCATGGACGTGCGCTGGTGTGCGTTCATGAATGATAGAAGGATGGTGCGTGCACCTGCCAATATGACTGTTGACATGCGCTCTTAAAATAGCATATGAACAACTCGCCATTGACTTCTGACCAGGTTTAGGTGGTGTATGATAGTGATTTTTAGACAACGCGCCAGGGCCCGCCCTAGGTTGTTAATTGCCACACCCCTGGGCGCAATGCTTAAAAAATAAAGGTGCAAAATATCGAATTCAACTTCGCGCGACTGAAAAACGAACTGTACGCCATGCGCTGGTGCCCCAAAATATAGCCCTAGGTGTTTTAATCACAATATCTCTGGCTGACATGGTCAAAACTGCACGAAATTGAAAGTGCCAAGTTTTGTGGACTTTCGTTCATGGGGGGCCTTACAATAAAATAATTTATGTGTACATTTAGTGACCGTACACCAACAAGGATTCCCGGGACACTGAAAGACCGGGGTACACGAAACTTGGTGGGCAACCCATTCCATATGCACACATGTGCATAAACAGATACACACGCACAGACATACATTCACAGTAATCCTACGTATGACACATACTCACACAGTAGACATATATACGCATGCATGCACATGCACACACACAGGCACATAAACAGGCAAACACACAAGCACATGCACATGCACGCACACACACCCACCCACCCACCCACACATACAAAAACATAAACATGTACACGCACACATGCACACAATTCAAGAATTTCTCAGAATTGTGAACAGGCAAGATGGGGGTGGGGTTGTATAAAATGTATTTTACATGTGAAATCTATGAACTAATCATGTTTTGGTACTTGTTGTCTAGCAGATACCAGTAAGAATTGAGTGTGCATAATGCAATTCAGTGAGACAGTTAGAATCATATATGCCTTTCAGCGTGACTTATTTTTGTGGAAAACATGTGCTGGACTGGGCGGCGGTCATGTTTTGTACCGCTCTGCGGTACATCTAGTTTTATCAAGGATTTCTTTCTTTTTGCAAAAAATAAAGTACAATAGGCATTAATTAGTAGGCCAGCAGCATGTTGAAATTATGTGGCAAATTGCGTTTTTTATTACAATGATAAAATTGTAAAAGGACGTGACCGAAGCTGATGCAAGCCAGGCAATAGGCCTATAGGCCCGACGGTAATTGTAAAGCAATTTACAAAAGATTCACTGAACAAAAATGCTGATGTGGTACATATTGGCACAAGCTGGCAGAATAGACAACATGCCGATGTGCGTTTTATTTCGAGACTGTTTTGCGAGACAGAGACTGAGTTTGCTGCTGATATTCTGGGGACAGGCTACAACATAGCCAATGTAGGACTTTTAATATATTTGCTGCATTGGATCAGTCTTTCTAGAACAGGCAAGAGCTTTCTAGCCTCACGTCAGCAGCGCTGCATCACCCATATACATTAAAACAACCAGCGGATGGTGGGCGGGTGCGGCTTTGAAAATTGGTCAAAAAACTTTGGTGCTGATGGATGATAAGTTTTGCTATGCAGTTATGGTTGAAATAATAGCCCATCAGCGCATCTCTAGTGTGTGTGCTCTCGCTCAGAGGGGAGGGGGAGGCTGAGGGGTCGATCAAGCATGGATTCTAAACTCTGTGGTGGATAGGATCTACAATTAAGTGTTAATTAATATTACTACGCTAGATCAAAGTATTCCCAAGTGCTATTGCACCACACATTGTAGTTCTCCTGTTTATTCGCTTAGAAAATCGCCATGTTTCATGTTGTGTGACCGTAGACATTTTTATCAACTACTCGTGCAACTGTATTTAAGTCGGGAAAACGTGGATGTTTTTGATTACTTCTACGTCTGGCTACGTCTGAGCCCGCTAGCATAGCAACATGCTAACACATTCGCGCCGCGCACCAGAGCGTTTGAGTGCATGTACCGACACGGGAGAGGTATGACTCAACTCGTGAAAGTTAAGGTAAGAACATATATTACTACTGACATTGGGTGGCGTGTTCCTTTAACGCCGTTAAGCCGTAGTCATGCTGGAAGTCGTTAGTCAATGAACCTTTGCCAGACCCTCTCAATCTCAACTGTAACACACAGCGCACGAACACAAACAGCACAGCACAAACACTCATATCACAGGGCCTTCTCAGCACAAAACACCCAAATATACACATACGCGCATGTACTGTACCTAGGAGGAGCAGGAGGAAGCATCCGCAGTGAGCCATGACTGGAACAAAACGGAAAAACAATCATTTCACTCTGACTAACAATTTCACTGTTCACGTGATCTACTGAAATGAGTTATCGATGCTGAACTGGTGATATTCTCATTATTACATCATAATCATAACCATGGAATTCTGAAAGAACAACGGAATTACAATATCATTTGAATACCTGAATTAAAATTTTCGAGTATGATTATTTTTTACATTATTGAAGTCTGAATATCTATGCAAAAGACACACAGCCAGGTTGCGTTTGGGTAATTTATAACCTATATTCATAAAAGACTGTAAAGGGTCCAATGCGCATCTCCGGAGCATGACCTACCTGTGTGATGTCGTCTCTGCTGGACTCTGCTGCCTTCTGCCCCGTGTCCACCCCGTTCCTTCCTGTTATTGCCCCAGACAGATACTACTCAATAGTGTTAATTTCTGTCTCTTCTGCAGTATTTGCATAGAGATACAGCAATGCGCCAGAGACAGATGCCAACAGCAGAAGCTCTGTTCACAAAACAAGCTCAAAATGTATTACCAAATCACATGCAAATGCACCAATACACACACACACACACACACACACAGACACACACACATCAATGTATGTGTATTACAGTTTTTGCCCGTTGCTTGAACACATTTTGCAAAACTTCGCTTATTGTGCCAAAACTCTACACACAAGTAAACATGACACAACACTGGGAAATATACCATTCACATCTGTGTCAAATTGAAACTCTACTATCAAAACCTAAACTCTGCTATCAAAACCTAACAATCCTTTGTCAAAATGTCACTCTGATGACAAAATGATACACACTTGCATCATATGAATACACTTTCAGATTAGCAGCAACACACTAGTGTACTTTATATAAATCACTGCAGTCTTTAATTTTCACTGCTTTTATTCAGTTTATCAGTTAGCATTCTGTGAAGCTCAATGTGACACTTTTTGCTCAATGTGACAGTTTTTTGTTATGTTTTTTTTTCAACAAAGGTTTTGATAAAAACCAAAAATGAAAGTCCTGAAAGGTTACAAATTACATCAACTCAATACTGTACATCACAGTACCTTACTTTATAGTTTCCCAAACTGTGGTACTTGTACCACCGGTGGTACACGAGATGAAAAGGTCGGAAAGGTGTTACAGTAAAAAATGATTATAATTATTATTATTATTATTATTATTATTATTATTAAGCCTTACTGTAAGCCTTGTTCTTTGTGTTTCATGTTGTTCTCCACACTGTTTTTCTGGTGTGAGAGCTTATAGACCAGTTGCACACTTTTATTTTGTTATTTGTTATCATGTAGGGCGGCTAATTACTGTAAACATGATGCCTGGAATGTGTCAATAGAACATGTTACGTTTTTATGTGTTTATGTTATGTGTTTATGTGTTTATGTGTTTATGTTATGTGTTGGATGGTGGGAGTACATGAGCTGGGTCAAGATGTAGGTGGTGGTACGCGGGAAAGAACGCTTGGAAACGCTGCTTTACAGTACAGTACAGTAAATGCAGTAACACAAATATTAAATAAAAATAAAACCAAAAATACACTACTGTAAAACAGGCTTAGATGTGGTGGACTCTCTGCCCAGCTTCCCTCATAGTCAGGCCATGGTTGATGACATGGTCCACCAAAGTTGCTCTTACTGTATATCATCAGAAATAGGGGTCCGTGCATGGCCTCTTCGACCTTGACCTCCTCCTCTTCCTCTTCCTCTTCCTCTTCCTCTACCTCTCCCTCTCCCTCCATCCATGCTTGCAAAGTTCTTGAAATGGCTAAACTGAGGGCTTTTTGTAGCTGGCTGATTGGTGTTCAGTTTTGCAAGTAAGTGCTTTCAGGTGTGCATTTGAGTGGTTGCAATTACCCGATGTGTTTTGTATTTTGGATACATGTGTTTTCCAAATGGCACCCTGATTTCTTTTGAACGAAGTGTCTTATGTATGAAATAGAGTGTAGTATGCAGGACCAAGTGTGTTTCATAAAGGAGTAATAGTGGTGCAGAACGCTGCAGTCTGGTCTTCAGTCATCCAAGAAGGGCACATGTTACCCTGCTGTTCATGGAGCTCCACTGGCTACCCTTAGCCGCCTGCATCAAATTCAAGTCACTAATGCCTGCATACAAAATGATGCTGTGTCTGACTCTGCACCCACCTCACTTAAGCGCTGTCATAAAGGCTAATGTTACCCATCGACTGCTGCGCTCCTCCCTCCAGACTATTCTCATGTGTAGTCCCCACACCCTTTGTGTTCCAGACTATTCTCATCTGTGGTTCCCACACCCACGGCGTTCCAGACTATTCTCATCCGTGGTCCCCACACTGTTCCAGACTATATTCTCATCTGTGGTCCCCACACTGTTCCAGACTATTCTCATCTGTGGTTCCCACACCCACGGCGTTCCAGACTATTCTCATCCGTGGTCCCCACACTGTTCCAGACTATTCTCATCTGTGGTCCCCCAATGGGGAAACGATCTGCCATGTGCCACCAGAGCAGGGGTGTCCCTCTCTGTCTTCAAAAAACTCTTGAAGACTTGTCTCTTTCAAAGATACCTCCTCTCCCTGTGTTCCCAAGAACTAACTATGTTCATTTAGCTTAGGGGTGTCAAACTCATTTTAGTTCAGGGGCCACTTACAGCCCAATGGTGGTATCCAGCGGCTGGACCAGTAAAATAATAGCATAATAACCTATAAATAATGAATGTTTGAACAAGTTAAAGTTGTGAAGCTGTATCCAGTGAGAAACACTGAGACTGTGATAAATTATTATTTATGAGATCATATGAAAATAAACTTCTGTCTCTTCTGCAGTATTTGCATAGACACATAACGCAACCTGCGTCACAGGCCGATGTCAACAGCAGAAGCCCTGTTCACAGAAGAATCATAAAATGCATAGCCAAATCACGAGCAAATGCACCAACATACACAGACAGACACACACACAGTATACGCATACATACCTGCCCTCACTCTCCTAAAAGTGCACACACACACGCATGCGCCCTCACACTCCCCGAATGTACACATACACACATGCATGTAACCTCACTGTCACAAATATACTGTACATACACACCCCCAGTCATCTAGCACTTGTTTCCGGTCAATTTAGTGGCATTATTATTTTGAGCTTGTTAAAATGTGTTCACGTGTAATACAGTTTTGCAGCTGTATGGTGTATGGCTTGGAATATAAACAAAGCATGTGAGACAATACAGACAACCATAATGCTCATCAAAGTCATTTTTATTAGCAGCTAGCACACATTGGTATCGGACAAGAGATGTTAATCATATTAATTACAAGGAGCCGTGTTAGGTACAGCACATACAACATTCAGCACAGAATTCTACATCTTCACAAGTAGACAAACTGTAGGCTACTTTTGTGCTGTCAAAACATGACATTGCTAACTAATATCACACATAACATTACAGATTTAAACTTTATCTTGACTTTCTAGGAAGATGAAAAGAATGGCAGTAACATACAATATGTAGTGTACGTGATAGTAGTTAGTAGTACTAGTAGTGTATCCTAGCGTTCATGGGCTTCGGAAAAACCTTTCTCCGAGTGAAAACATCATCATTCCGCGTCATTCACGTCACGTAATGTGTGAATCAGAGGTCGGAAACTGGGGCTAGATTTTGCTAACAGAGTTGCCCAGTTAGGGGCTCGTCATCACTTCTGTCGTCACGTTGTAGTTCGTTTGTAGTCCATGTGGCCTTTCATGTCCAACAGTTTTAATGTGAACTTGGGAATTTGCCGTTTCCGTCACTTGAAAGCTGCATATATTTCTTTCACGAGCGTCTTACACTATATTTTAAGCAAATACAGTTGTTTAGGATTAGTGAGTGTATGTTTTAACCTTTGTTGTGGCATCCGTGTTTGTCACACATTCCGACGGCAAAGCACATGAACACTTGCTGTCGGAAAAACAAAGTAGCCATGGGGGCGGTCCTTGTCATTCCGAAGTGCCCTGAATGCACCCTATGCCTGCATCAATGGGAGCTTTAGGACCCTGAGGAGTTTCTCCAAAGCTGCTCTGGAATGAGGAGGATCCAGTCCTACTGCTCTGTAAGAGGACATACACACACACACACACACGCACACACACACACGCGCACACGCACACACACACACACACACACGCACACTGTCTTCCATATTACCGTAAGTAAACGTAGTATATTTGCAGCTGTGTTTAATGAAAAGTCTGTTTGCCATTGCAATGCAAACACAGTCTTTATAGCCTATACTCCATTAATCTCGACTCCTACCCCTTCATCAGCAAGATGGAGGGAGAGAGAGAAAGGGAGGGAGGGAGGGGGGGTGAAGGAGACAGCCATGTCTGCTTATCTCAACCATTCACAGAATGTAAAGTATTTTTTTTTATTCTCTCCGCTGGACACGGTAGGGAAATTCACACCCGCTCAGGATGTCTGCTGTGTCTCGGGCTTCCACGCTTCGCGCCGCGTTTTTCAGAACGAGATCCAGAGGCCGGCAGGCCTTCCCACTGCCTGTTTTTCCACCTGGGTCCATTGTTTTCAGGCACAACAAACTCAGTGTTCGGCCTGTTTGCTTTGGCTAGCGCATAGCGCTAGCTATGCTAAGTGATCTCCGCAGCTCAGCCCCGTTCCTGGTCCACTGCAACCGGCTAGCAAAGGCCCACATGGCAATCTCCTCCGTTTTGGAGAGGACCCATGGAGGTCTTGATGAGGGGGGAGGGAGGTCAGCAGCAAGGTTTAGCTTGTGCAGCTAGCATAGTGCTACAGCGTCCCAGCCTGATGAGCTACTGTATGTTTTCTTGTTTCTTTTTATTAGCGTGGGTTAGCATATTAGCATGGGTTAGCATTTGGACTGGTGGGCTGCCTCCATATGACTGGTTTGACTGGTTTTAAATAATGGTTTATGAAAGTGAAAAGGTTTCTCTTCTCCTCCTCTCCCTCCTCCATCTTTCATCTATTATCTCTCTCTCTCTCATCCCCCCCTCCCTAATATCAACTTCCTTCCCTTTCTCTCTCCTTCTCTCTGTCTCCCTCCATCTCTCTCTCTCCCTCTCTTATTTCTCTCTCCCTCCATCTCTCTCCTTCCCACTCCCTCTCTCTCTCCCCCTCCCTTCCTCTCTCTCTCCCTCTCTTATTTCTCTCTCCCTCCATCTCTCTCCTTCCCACTCCCTCTCTCTCTCTCCCTCCCTTCCTCTCTCTCTCTCTCCCTCTCTTATTTCTCTCTCCCTCCATCTCTCTCCTTCCCACTCCCTCTCTCTCCCTCCCTCCCTTCCTCTCTCTCTCTCTCTCCCTCTCTTATTTCTCTCTCCCTCCATCTCTCTCCTTCCCACATCCTCTCTCTCTCCCCCTCCCTCCCTTCCTCTCTCTCTCCCTCTCTTATTTCTCTCTCCCTCCATCTCTCTCCTTCCCACTCCCTCTCTCTCTCCCTCCCTTCCTCTCTCTCTCTCTCCCTCTCTTATTTCTCTCTCCCTCCATCTCTCTCCTTTCCACTCCCTCCCTCTCTCTCTCCCCTCCCTCTCTCTCTCTCCCTCTCTCTCTCCCTCCCTCTCTCTCTCTCCCTCTCTCTCTCTCTCTCTCTCTCTCTCTCTCTCTCTCTCCCTCATTTCTCAGGTGGGAGCTGAGCTTGTGGAGTTCCTGCTCTGCCACCTGTGGGGTGGGCCTGCGCTCGCGTGCGGTCACCTGCACCCTGCGTCCAGCGCGCGGCAGCAACCGCACGGAGGCCCTCCGAGACGAGGAGTGCCGGCCGCCCAAGCCCATCCCCGTGCAGGCGTGCAACCGCTTCGACTGCCACCCCACCTGGGAACCCCGAGACTGGGGACAGGTGCGTGCACTCAGCCAGATCTGTGCTGAAGGGGGAGAGAGAGAGAGAGAGAGAGAGAGATGGAGGGAGGGAGAGACTGGACTGAAGGGGGAGAAATAGGAAAAGAGATGGAGAGATTACAAAACTGTCATGACGTCAAGAAATGTCAAATGTCTCATATGTACACTGATTATAAGCCCCATTTAAACAGTCTAACAGGGTTCCCACGGGTCCTTGAAATCCTTGAAAGTTTGTGAATCTGAAAAAATAAATTCAAGGCCCTTGAAAGTTCTTGAAAACAGCCAAAAAAACACCTTGTCCTTGAAAGTCCTTTCAAGTTTTTTGTGGGGTTGAAATTTCACACGGATGACGACGTGTCATTATTTTACTACCACACGATCTTTTAAAATTATGTTGATTCCGCAGACTTTTAATTTGCAAAAGTATGTTCGCTCTTCTTCGTTCGTTGGTAGGCTACGGTTTAGGCCTACGTGCGTCCAATAGGCTACATTCACGTTGAGTCAGAGGAGAGTTGCAAGTCGTTGCGTAATGTCATGCCCGGAAAATGTAAATTCCAAGATGTTTGGCTTGCCAAGGAATGTTATGCAGATTGGTTATCAAAGGACCCAAATGGTTTAGTATTTGTTGCTTCTGTTTTATATAGTAGGATGTTATGTGCAATACCGAGATATGGTAGAGTATGGGTTGGGTTGTTGAATAAACCAACAGAGTTTATGCCAATTCTTTGTCAGTTTTACTTGTTAAGGATACTAGGAAAGTTTGTCACAAGCATAGTTACTTGGTGTAAAAAAATGCACTGAAATTGTGTCTTTAACAAAGGTAACAAAAGCCTGAGAATGGTTTAAATATATCTCTGAGCAGCTTTCTGGCAACCGTGGCACTTTAAACAGAAGTCAAAAACTAGCTTAATCAAAGATGAAGGTAAGTGAAACAAATTGATATAATTCTGAACATCTCAATGCTGCACTTTTTTCCATAAAATTCCATGAAACGGTAGGCTAATGTACATCTTATATGTAATGTAGTATGGCATAGCCATGTACTGTGGATATGAATGTAGGCTATGAATATGATCAATATCAATGTAGGCTATAAATTCAGTCCACTTTCTTGCATTGCTTCTAACCCAACAACTTCTATGCCGTTTAGTCTTTTATTGAATTTGCATTGTATTAAAATATGATAACCTATTCAGCGGTCACAGTAGGTAAATGCCGCCACGTGTGGTCCTTGAATTTGATGAAATTGGTCCTGGAAAGTCCTTGAAAGGTTCTTGAATTTGATGTTCACCAAGGTGTGGGAACCCTGGTCTAAATATAATATGTATTTGATTATGTTCATTTTTCAGTAATTATGACTGCCGCACAGCGAAGCGGCGGTCATATAGGTTTAATCAGAATTTTTTTTTTTTTTTTTTTCTTTTTCACATGGCCAAAATTCCGCCAATGATTCCCGGGACACTGAAAGACCGGGGTACACGGAACTTGGTGGGCATGTAACCCCACATGGATAGCATGGAACCATCATTTTTCGTTTCGTTTCATTTTTCATTTTTCGTTTCGTTTCATTTTTTTTAAACTCTATTTCTGAAATTTTAGAGGTGGACAAACTGCATTTACTTGCGTTTAGCTTTCACTGCATCCCCCTGTGCGTTGCCCAGGAGAAGCAAGCAGGGTGGGCTGTGTGTGGGACACGAATCAGGTGATGGTGCAACACTTGGGGGAACACTTGGAGAGAGAGAGAAAGAAGACACAGAGAGAAGCCAGCTGATGTAAGCAGCCAACTACTGTATGCATAAAACTGGACATGACCAAACCACAGTTTCCTCTGCATATGCTGAACTCATAAGTGTATAGCCACAGGTCTGCCACTGTGTGTGTGTGTGTGTGTGTGTGTGTGTGTGTGTGTGTGTGTGTGTGTGTGTGTGTGTGTGGTGAGCATTCTGGTGCAAGGTGGCTGCTGTGCACCATCCAGAGACAAAGGGCGGCAGAGCAGATCACCCATGCTGGCTACGGAGGATGACTGGATCTGGTGAAGGGTTCCGACTAGGATTGCCTCGATTTTGAGCTGTTCAATTGGAGAAAATTGTGTTCCATCTGTAATGATATGAACAAGTAATTATTTAGTGATTATGAGTTCAGCTGTATGGTTATGGTGCGTCAAGAAGTGTTCATCAAGTGTAATACTGAAACCCAGTAGATAAAGACCATTTTCTTTCAAGTAAGTTACAAGTGTGTTTATTCGAAGATCCACCAGGCCCGGAATGGGTAATCGAGAGAATTCCCGGTAGGCCGCTTCACTTTTGGGTGGGTCGAGGGAAACATATTGACATTTGCCACGTTAATCTATCTTCTCTTAAAGTTGGCTACACAGGTTCACATTCTATGCCTAACACCGCAGCCTCTGCATGGGTTGTTCTCCCCTCCCAAGAAAGAGTTGGTTGGGTCCATATTGCCCGTCTTTTCTTAAATGTTTTCTCAGATACCATAGCCGGGCTGGCCCTACTGTAGTGATAAGCGTCAGGGAGGATGGATGGTAGAAAGAGATCAAATTGTCTTACACGCATTAAATAATCCAATGTCCACACACACTTGCTCCCGTTTCTTCTGGTTTATTGCTCTCCATATCAATCAAGACTCCAATAGTCTTTTGAATGCAAGGCAGAGCAAAACGTTGAGATATAAGGCTTTTCAATACCATGCAAAGTGCGAATTAAGACTTCCAATTGCGCACCACACACGCCCAGCACCACACCCATGTCCCATAATAACCAATAAACAAAAAATACAAATCAAAGTAAACCAATACCCATAAAGTTTATCATAATGAAAAGCAAAATATAAAGAAAATATTTATGGCTCCTACAACAGCAGTAGGCTACATGATCAACCTATATGCCTTGTTTGCTCAGAAGTGGGTGTACTAAAGGAGTAAATCACCAAACAGCAACATGATAGCTGACCCATGCAGAAAAAATATGTAAACAATAGCTCAATATGCCTCTTAGTGGAATTGTGGGATACATTTCAAATGCTTTATTTCTTCCTTCCTGTTTTTGTTAACTTATCAACCTACTTGTGGAATAGTGGAATATTGGTACTAATAAAAACTACAGGATAGTAAGAGTTGAACTGTTGCTTTATTTATGCAATTTCCACCAACACTAAAAAAAGTGGGCCGGTCTTGGGTCTGAAACTCCCGGGCTGAAAAGTGGCCCCACGCCAGCCCTGGGACCCACACATTCATAACAAAACACCATCCACACCTTTATGTCCTTCAGACAGACCGTGAGTGAAGATGGAGGAGATGATGGTGCTGATGATGGCAATGATGGAGACGAAGGTGATGCTGCAGCTGCAGTTTTTACGTACAGTTGAGTGTCATCCGCGTAGCAATGAAATGCAATTTAATGGGGACTGATGACGAGGTTGGGCAAGAGCATGTACAGGATGAGAAGGATGGGACCAAGGACTGACCCCGGGGGGACCACACAGGTGACGTGTTGGAATATTGGCTTTGGAATTGTTGGAATGTTGCCACTGAAAGAGTTGCCATGGAATTCCACAATAGTTATCTAGATGTGGCTAAGTGCCAAAAAAGATTGTATAAGTGCACTGTCCTGTTGGTGCACACTGACACTTCATCAGGTCTCAGGTTCATATGCACTTGTCAGTGTTTGCCATGTTTCGTCTAATTGTATCAGGCTAGTTCTAACTTGAAGGACTGAGACATGATTGCATTTAAGGTGAGTAGGTTTATGCTATACTGTTATGGCAACAGAGTAGGCTACTGTAGGACCAAACATTACTAGGCTATGACAAGGGTACACATAGGCCTAGGGCTGATTGTGAGAGTTTACTTATGTTCTATTTAAGCAATAAGCCCCGAGAGGCCGTAGGTTACACTGATTCTAACAGCTAAGGGGCGTTGTTAAAACCCCCCTAGCTGTTGTAGAATCAGTGTAACCTATGGACTCGAGTGGCTTATTGGTTTTCTAAAACTGTTATAAATACCTGGCCAAGTTTCATTAAGTAAAGGCACAGCAACTAGACATATAACGGGTTATTCCTAGATAATTATTCTTCCGCCAATAAATATATTTCCTCTATCTGAATGGTTGTCAAGCAATGTCGAGACGCAGCTACTTTAACTTTTATATCAAGTTATGGTAGCACAGTAATATAGAACGAAATGCGGTCAAGGTGTATGTTTATGCTGCATTTTACAACGGCAACGAACGCAATTCAGCCAATCACAATCAAGGACTGGAACTATCAGTTTTAGAATGTATTACTAATGTATTAGAATGTATTATTATTATATATATATGTACTCTGCTAGCGCGTCGTGCCTAACAACACCCCTTAGCTTAGTCATGCACATTGATGGTTTAGCCCACCACTGTATGGATACATAACTGCAAGCACACAGATTATTGTTTGCTGGAATTTGAAAGCACATGTTTTTCTTTTGGTCTGTTAACCAAAACTGTCTTTTTGTTTTGATTCCACAATTACTTTCATTATGGATTCACAGATGTGAATATAGCTATTATAATAGATGGCTTATAAACATACTTTCATTAAGGCATTTGACCTATAAGCTTTATTCACATTGTGCATAACTAGGTGTAACAGTAGGCAGCTAATGCATACTGTAGTTGTGCTGTATGTACATTGTGTAAACCTCCCTCCCGACGCTTAAGAGACGTGCTAGTGTGAGAGCTAGCAGCCTGGGCTTTAGACTAGATTCAGATTTGACTTTATTGTCATTTAGCAGAGTACAGGTACAGAGCCAATGAAATGCAGTTGACATACAACCAGAAGTGCAAAGAAGCATTAAATACCAAAGTGCAGATTGAGTACAGTATTCTATGCAGTTATGTAGACAATAGAGATTAATTATGTACAACAGTGTATAGTTGGATAAATACAGGTTTTCCAGATGACATGTCTACACCAACAGATACTGTAAGGAGTATAGAGGGTTATGTACGGAGAGTATCAATAGACATTCTATATAACTAATATACATGTAATGCATATATGTACAGTACATTGCACAGGTTTATGGGCAGGTTATGGAAGATAAAAAATAAATATAAATATAATGATATAAATATAAATATAATATATTGAACTTTAAGTGCAATCGCTAGTGTTCTCGACTCCCAATCTGAGGTGCCGCAGTTTGCAGATTCAAGTCTGAGCAGTGCAGGGTTGAGCCACGCGGTCAACATAACACAGATTACATAGGATCATTAAAGGAGAATTCCGGAGATTTTTCACATAGATCTCCATTTCTCTGGGTCACTCAGTACTGTCTGTACGGAAAAAACTAAAACAATCGGTTCCAACAAGCTCCAGTTGCTGTAGCCAACAGCTCAAGCTGCAAGGCAGCTATTAGTGCTACACTCTGGGGGCATATTCATGAGCCCCCATGTTCATGCCCCCAGAGTGTAGCACTGTAGCTGCCCCATGTTCATGCCCCCAGAGTGTAGCACTGTAGCTGCCCCATGTTCATGCCCCCAGAGTGTAGCACAGTAGCTGCCCCATGTTCATGTCCTCAGAGTGTAGCACTGTAGCTGCATGGCAGATCTAGCTGTTAGCTGCAGCAACTCAAGCTAGGTAGAACAGATTGATTGTTTGTTTTTTTCCGTACAGACAATAGGCTATTTGGTGACCTCGACCATCTTTGTGGAAAATCGCCAGAATTCTCCTTTAAGGCAGGCATGAGTCCAAAATTTAAGTCCATTGTGTTTGTGATAGTAATTCCAGAAGGTAAACTAGAATTGTCACAGATGTTATTAACTGTTGCAGCTTTGGTGAGCCAGGAGTCTCTCAGCATGCATTGCGCCATTATAAAGCAATAGCCAGTTGGGCAGCCGTGGCCCACTGGTTAGCACTCTGGACTTGTAACCGGAGGGTTGCCGGTTCGAGGCCCGACCAGTGGGCCGCGGCTTAAGTGCCCTAGAGCAAGGCACCTAACCCCTTACTGCTCCCCGAGCGCCGCCGTTGTAGCAGGCAGCTCACTGCGCCGGGATTAGTGTGTGCTTCACCTCACTGTGTGCTGTTTGTGTTTCACTAATTCACCGATTGGGTTAAATGCAGAGACCAAATTTCCCTCACGGGTAAAAAAGTATATATATACTTATTTTTAGCCTCCGGTATTAGACCTTTTATCTCTTTTCCAAAACGTGTTTTACCAGCTAGTTGCTTGAGTCCTATTATGTGGAAAGAGGTATGAAAAGAGGTTGGAAAGTACCTTATCCTTTCATCATGAAAGATACCCAGCTAAGTTAGCTACATGTGGCATCTAGAGATCATATCAGATTGCTATATTTAGATGGTTAACTCACTAGGTGACTGGGACCAAACATTAGTAGGCTATGAAAAGGGGACAGAAAGGTTTATAGCTGATTGTGAATGTTTACTTGTGTTCTATTGTAGTATAGTCATGTACATGGATGGTATCGAATGAAATCAATGTAGTTTAAAACAAATTAAGACAAGATACTTGCTGACCAGGGTTGAGTCCAGTGCCCTGGCATTGGACGTGTTGGAATGTTGGCATCGGAAATGCATGGAATGTTTTGGGAATAGCTGTCTATCTGTGTGTCTGTTCATCTGTTTGTTCGTAAGATAACTCAAAAAGTTTGGGAGTGATCCGGATCACGGTCTGGATCCAGGAGGCGGTTATGTTTTCGCTTGGCGGAGGTCTGCACTATCAGAGTGCTTTTCTAGTTTTGCATGGCACACTTAATTTCTTAATCTGTCTGTCCATAGGTCAACACTGCCTCCTTACCAAGTTTCTTAAAGGTTTTCACCAACTCACCCAACCAAGTACACGTGTTTACCTTGGAAAAACAATTTTGAGCCTGGCTTTATCACACTATCTGCTTTTGTGTGTATGCAAATTAGAGCATTTTTAATGAGATAGGGCCTCATTTGCATATGTAAACATTAAATTATAAAAAACATGCAATGCATTTTTTTCTAATCTTAACATAAGTAATCAACTCAGAAAGTTTCATGGTGATATCTATTATTTAAATTTTTTACCCTATTCACCTGTACTGCCTCGCCTTAAAATGCACTTTAGATCGATTTACGGATGATTGGGGGTACATACGTTGAGTTGACATCAAAATCATGTCATTCGGATGTGTTTTGAGAAAGTTTGATGGTACTGTTTTCAGTCACAACTCGTAGCCTGGAAGTCAGCGGGGCATTTCAATTGCGCAGCTACAAAACGCTATTTTTATACCTCTTCTACAGTTCCAAACAACATAACACTTACGTGGTAGTGAGTAGAGGGTCCGTAAAGCCAAACCGAAGTATCCCGAGTGCCGAATTTATGTGGTCGAATAGAGAGTCCAGAATGAATTTCATCAAGCCAGTACCTTTCCGGAAATGTTGCCATCTTTGCTGTAGGAGTCTTATTGCTGAGTGTGTTGTAACACGCTCTGGAAATTCACAATTTCGTCGCCGTTTAAAAAAAAAAAAAAAACATAGTCCAGCCCATACATATGGACATACATATGTTTTTAAACGGCGACGAAATTTTGAATTTCCAGAGCGTGTTACAACACAACTCAACATTTCTGGGTTCATGAAATCACGACTAGACTAATTAGGCTATTGTAATATGAAAGACTGACATTGTTATTATTGCTTTGAAGGGGAGTGTTATGTGCTATGTTACAAGTATAAAATATTAGTAGCCTAGGCTATGAGAAGGGCACAAAAAGCATCCTGTTATAAAGAAATAGACTGCATGCTAACCGAATTTCAAATTGTTTTACATTAGCCTAATTAAAAAACAAGTATTTTCCAGGTTTTTCAAGGCTATAATTACAAACTAGAGAGGTTGTGTAGCCTAATTGCTTATATTTCAGTGACATTTCATAACTGGAATGATCATAGCCTATCTTAAAAGAAAGTTGCAACAAACACCAGTCTGGGTTTGTAATCTAGACCCTTCCCTTGCCCTTGTTTGGTTAATTTCCTCTTCCTGTCATTACTTTCTAATAAAGGATGTACTCCGAAAGGGGCAACTCCACCCTTCAATTACTTAGACACAAATTATTAATACATTTGATTATACTGCCCATCTTTTCTAAGGAACCCCTACAGTGGAGTATTAATGAACTGCCCAAAGCCTATAGACGATGTCACAGCAGGGAGGATATTCGGCCAACATTCCACATACTGGAAGACTGTGTAGAATCTGTTAAGGTAAGACTTGATGCTTGATATATAATTGTAGTTAAAGGCACATTGTGCAGGTTTTTTTTAGCTTAATATGCTTTTTGTTTATGTATATGTTTTTTTCGGTTAATTTACCTTTATTTAACAGCTTCAGAGTCATTGGAATGGTTATATGACTTTTCTCGGGTTGAATGGTGGCCGTCTCGCTTCCCCCTAGCGCCTGTGAGCGGAAAAAGCACCTGTGCAACTGTCGGCCGGCGGGTCGACGGCCTCAGTGTCAGGAAGTATAACGAGTGTAACAAATTGCTTTACTGCATTCAAATACACATTCACGCCAGGCACCGGCTAGAAAAAGGTAGCGATGGAGTTTCTTAGACATTCGTCATGACAAAGCCAGCGAAAAAGAAGCAAAAACCGAGAAAACAGTAAGGAAATTGCCAATACTGCATAGTTTACATTTAAGGAATAAGATTGTGAAACATATAACCGATTGATCTGATATTTTTGGCACTCATTGGCAATTTCACTTCAAAGTCTACAGAAAATAATGTTACAATTTGAAGATGGACAAGTGTGCACAGTGAAATATGAAGGGAGGGGTACCAGTGAGATGGGATACTAAATTAAGAGAGCAGAGATGTCATACAATATCTTAATTAATCTGGAGTAGGCCAAGGGAAGATCTAGTTCTTGGGTTGGAGTCAGCATCACTCTTTGCATGAAAGAGATATGATTTTTACATAACATCGCACTGCTCTACAAATTCGTCTGTTTTCTTGAATTCAGCAAATGTCCCATTGCAGTATTTCTCAGTGTTACACCCCTCTGCACTCCCACTGGTCCTGCAGTGACAGTCAGCAGCCTCTAGGTGGCGCTAAATCAGCCCCTACATGTCAGGTTTAAGGCAGGACAGGACCCAAGCGCAAGACTCTTTCCAGCAGAAGTTTGTATTACTACAAACTATACAAGCATTACAAACTTACAATAATCTGCCAAGACGAGAGTTTTTGACAGGACAAACAGAGAGACGAACTGACAAAGGACAGAGGAACAGGGGGTAGTAATGCACATACTAATTAACACAAAGACAGAGGACTGGACGAAACCAACAAGACAATAACAGGGAACAGGTGTGAGCAGAAATGGAGGGAAACTAACAAGACAGGAAGTGCAGACCATAAAAGAAAAAAAGGGGTGGAGACAGTCACATGACAGCAGACAGGCAAACAAAGCATATGGGGAACAGCAAAAGTAAACAAACACAGGACAATACACAAAATGGCCACCAGGGTGACAAAAGTCAGTCAGTCCCTGCAGGATCCTGACACACTACACCTGAAGGTGTGAAAAAGAAGCTAGATTTTACAGATAGATTTTAAGAATATTTATTTATTGCAATAAAATACAATATTTTTTATAAACTCTGATGTCCATCTCCAAATCATGTAACGGCTTCTAAGCCAGATTCTGGCCTAAAAAGTTCATATAAATTGTTCCTGTAATCTGGACAGTTTTTGTCTTGCCATGCAAACCAACTAGTGCCGGGCTGGCTCTCTTGTAATACCACATTCTATCACGTGAGGCCGCTGTATTATATACAATGCATTTGAGATGACTACAGAATTCCACATATGCACCACACACACACACACACACATGCTCTGAGTGTTTACTGTTTGTTCATTTTAATTGGCCACAGATGACAGTGGGAGAAAAGGACAGTGATGAGGCTCCTCTCCCACTAGTTGCCTTTAAGATGGAGAAGATGAAGCTGGTTGCTCAGGACATGTGGAGACTTTAAGATGGAGAAGATGAAGCTGGTTGCTCAGGACATGTGGAGACTTTAAGATGGAGAAGATGAAGCTGGTTGCTCAGGACATGTGGAGACGTGGACATGAGGCGGAGATGGACTTCATGCTCTCCTATTTAAGAAGTCGTCTGGATGATCTCCGACAGCCACACGGTCTACTCTCAATGCAGGAAATAGGCTCATGGATATGGATATATATATTTGGATGTTACCTGTAGCCATTTCAATATGTGTGGCATACTTCAATGATGGGTTGACTTTCACAAAATGGACACTGTCGGCAGATCACCTTATGGTGCTAGTGCTAGTCTAGCATGGTCAAGTAGAAGAGGAGTTCTCAGTTATTATGACCGCCACGCAGCGAAGCGGCGGTCATATAGGTTTTTATATAGATTTTCATATAGATTTTTTTTTTTTTCTTTTTCGCATGTCAAAATTTCTGTCAAGGATTGCCGGGACACTGTAAGACCGGGGTACACGAAACTTGGTGGGCATGTAACTCCACATGGATAGCATGGAACCATCGTTTTTCGTTTTGATCTGTAGCCCCCCCGCTGGACTGGACCCCCCGAAAGGAGGGTAGGGCAGACACAGTTTTCTGTGAATATCTCGAGAACCGTAGGGTTTAGGAGGACCATTTTTTTTTTGTATGTTGATCTCAAGGGGCTATGTCAACCCATTCCATAACCACACATTTCATGTATAGCGCCACCTAGTTAAACACAAAAAAAGTAAAAATGAGGTGTTGTAATCGCAGGTATCTGTGATCTAACATTGTCAAAACTGCACGAAATTGGAAGTGTAGGATCATTATGACACCCTCTGAATGCATGCCAAGTTTCGTGGAATTCCGCTCATGGGGGGCCACACAATAAATTAATTTATGTTACTATACACCAACTGGCATGTAGGTGGCCGGAGACAGTTTTCTGTAAATATCTTGAGAACCGTAGGGCCTAGGAGGTCCACCTTTGTTTTGTATGTTGGTTTTAAGGGGTCATGTTCACCCATCCCATTACCACTTATTTCATGTATAGCGCCACCTAGTTAAAAATTAAAAAGCAAAAAATTAGGTATTTTCATCACAATATCTCTGGCTGACAAGGTCAAAACTGCACGAAATTAAAAGTGTAGGATCATTATGACACCCTCCGAATGCATGCCAAGTTTTGTGTACTTTCGTTCATGGGGGGCCTTACAATAAAATAATTTATGTGTACATTTAGTGACGTACACCAACAAGGATTCCCGGGACACTGAAAGACCGGGGTACACAAAACTTGGTGGGCATGTACCCCCACATGGATAGCATGGAACCGTCATTTTTCGTTTTGATCTGTAGCCCCCCCGCTGGACTGGACCCCCCAAAAGGAGGGTAGGGCAGACACAGTTTTCTGTGAATATCTTGAGAACCGTAGGGCCTAGGATGACCAATTTTTTCTGTATGTTTGCCTCCAGGGGTCATCTTAATCCATTCCATGTGCACACATGTGCATAAACAGATACACACGCACACACATACATTTACAGTAGTCATACGTATGACACATACTCACACAGTAGACATATGTACGCATGCATGCACATGCACAAACACAGGCACATACGCAGGCACACACACAAGCACGCACGCACACACACACACACACACACACACACACACACACACACACACACACACCCATAACATAAACATGTACACAAACACATGCACACAAGAATTTCTCAGAATTATGAACAGGCAAGATGGGGTTGTATAAAATGAATTTTACATGTGAAATCTATGAACTAATCATGTTTTGGTACTTGTTGTCTAGCAGATACCAGTGAGAATTGAGTGTGGATAATGCAATTTAGTGAGACAGTTAGAATCATATAGGCCTTTCAGCGTGATTTATTTTTGTGGAAAAAATGTGCTGGACTGGGCGGCAGTCATATTTTGTACCGCTCTGCGGTACATCTAGTTTATTTATTTATTTTCCAGAATGTCTCGGTCAAGGATTCCCAGGACACCAGAACACCAGGGCACATGCTACTTTGTATGCACACACACACAAGTAAGCACACACATGCACACACACACTTACACAGAATGAGTTGCAAGAGTAGAGTATGGAGTACTTAGTATGCACACACACTCAAGCAAACACACACATGCACATGCACACAGTCACTTTACACAGAATGAGTTGCAAGAGTAGGGGATGGAGTACTTAGTATGCACACACACACACTCACTTACACACACACACAAAAACACACACATGCACATGCTCACAGAATGAGTTACAAGAGTAGAAGATGGAGTAGGAGATGGAGACAAATTGATGAGCGTCATTTATTTATGCACAGAGAATATGCAGGACTATGCGACGGTATGCGATCATTTTGTACTCCTATGCAGTACAGTTACTGATATCTTGCATATATCTATCTGTGTATTATATTCATGAGTTTCCTTATTATTTTTGTCATTACTGTTCTATCAATATTACTGTTATTGAGTTGATTGAGATTATTACAGCAATTTCCTGTGCATTGTGTATAAACCGCAGGACGGTCTTTTATGCAAATTAAAAAAAAAACATGTATTAACTGCACCTGTGTATTATCCCAGTACCCAGTAAGCAAATTAATCAGAATCAGATCGGGCTTTAATCATAAAGAAGAATGAAGAAAATAAATGCATTTCCCTGTATGTGTGTGGATATGCCCCCGTGTATTAACTTCATAGCTGAAGAAATTTTGCAAAATCAATGAGTAAACCTCGGTTTGGGAAATTACAGTATATTGGCTGAGTAGAAGAGTTCTTGTGTTCCTGTTGTTCCTGCATAACACAATCAAATTCGTGACTACAGAGTTTTATTTTAACATAGGTTTCCTCTGTAAAAGAGACCTGCATGTAACTTCACAGCATGCGGTTAAAATCCTTAAATTCACGGACGTGTTTTGACTTAATTTTTTGGCAACAAACGTCACTCTTAACAGCCGCCAGTCTTTGAGAAGACGTGAATTATCCGCTGGAATTTTGTTTCTTACTATTACACCTGCCAGGGGCGTCATGGAAACGCTACGTCATACTTCGGGGCGGTGGAAACTTGTGGATTAAGATAACATATGGAATGTTAAAACGGAAGCCTTGTGGGGCCAACTATGATGCTGATAATGGAACTCTCTTGAAAGGGTCTATAAGTACACCGGTACTCTTTTGATCCCGTAAGGAAAATTTGGTCTCTGCATTAATCCCAATCCGTGAATTAGTGAAACACACACAGCACACAGTGTACACACAGTAAGGTGAAGCACACACTAATCGCGGTCTGGTGCCAACCAGGCCAGTGTGCCCATGGATGATCAGCTTACCCTCTGGAATGGCGATGGGAGGATCAGGCTCATCATATTCCTCTCCTCTGCTCTGTGGGGGTCTACCACTCTACCTGCTCACGTCTGGGCTGGTTAGGTAGCCTATGAGGATTTCTTCACACTTCCTGTGTGTATAGCTCCCTCTAGAGGACTAATGGCCAAACTGCAGCCCTTCAGAGTGAGCAAGATGAATTGTGAAATTAACACATGAAATGTACATGTAAGGGGGACCTGAGCCTGAGAATTGATCTGTGAAGATGGGCTGCTCAGTTATTGGGTGAGCATGAACCGTTTTGAAGAGTGGGTGCGCACATCCAAAGTAAAGTTTTTCTGCCGGTGCCAGACAATAGTATTAGACAGTAGAAAAAGTGTGGTCTGCACACTACAACTGCTCCAAAATGTAAACTTTATTAATTTAAAAGCAACGTTTCGATCCCCTTGGATCTTCGTCAGGCATGTGCCTGCGGGACGGCTATGAGGCGCCCCCAGCGCACCTTCTAAAAATAGCCAACAGGTCGTCTGCAGATCACGCTCTAAAAACATGCTCCATTGTGAAGTTTTCAATAGATATTTAAGTCTAGACCAGAACCATTTTAAGAATGTATGTAGCCATACATCTGTAACATTAAATTGATATTGATGATACCTTACAAATTGTAGCTGCGTTACATTTTAGCCTTTGGCTCCAAATCCGTTTCCCGTTCAATCTTTAAACAACAACGGAAGCGGAGCGCATACACGCTGCTCACATGCATAGACAGTAAAGGGGGAAAAAAGTTGCTCGTCTGGTGTAGCCAATGGAAACATATCTTTGCAGAAGTTCTGTGGCCATTCCATGTTCGTCAAATACGGTTCTTGCATGATTGTTCAAGGACTGAAAAACAATTGCTTTAGCTCACAGGCCTTTTCTCCTCCGTAGGCTACTGCCGTATAATAGCGCTGAAAATTGTGTGGCATGCATGACTGAGCAGGACTGTGCATGACCTTTTTTGTCAGATCATGGAGAGATTTCAGGTGTGCAATAACTTTAAAAGGAGTTTTCATATGTTAGGGTGGTATGGGCGATTACTATTGAAATGTTAAAACCGAATTGTCCACTGAAATCAGGACTTAAGCAACCCCTGAATTCATAATGGTGGGTGGGTATAAATTGGGTACAAATTGTAACCCAAATTATTAATTGCACAAAAATATTGTTTTTTTGTTGAAAAAAAAATGGATTAGATTCAGCATGCGAACTTTGAAATGAACAAACTGAACAAAAATGTTGGTAGTGTTGCATAGGCTATTGATATTAAAGTTAAAAATACAGTTGCTTAATATATAAAGACTTACAGGCCTACACAATATTGATAATTTAAATGTATCACAAATTAAATAAATCACATAGGCCTATTATTTAGGAGGACTACCCTTGCAAAAAAGGGGTGAGGGTATGTTTGTTTAAAATGAGTAGCCCTCCATATGATTTCAGGTCTTCAGGTAGCCCTCATTCCCAAAAAGGTTGGAGACCCCTGCTCTAGTCGGTGAGAAGTCAGCTCTATGAGAGGCCTTTGTGAGAGGTTTGGCAAGATCAAAGAGGGGAAGGCGTGATTGCAACAGTCAAGTTTTGCATCTCCCTCACCCTGTCCTTCACACACACTCACACACACGTACACACACACACAATTACAAATAAATACACGGATGCAAGCGGGCCCCAAAGAGACAAAGAATGAATGTGTATGAGAGAGAGACAGAATGAGAGAGACAAGGGTAAAGATAAAAAGTGTGAAGAGGATAGAGATGGATATATAGAACAATAGATAGAGAGATAGAATGAGAAAGAGAGAGAGAGAAAGAGAGAGAGAGAGATGGGTGTGTCTTATTGGGGTGTTATTTTTGTTCAGTCCGGATGCGTCGGCATCAAACCAAACATTTCCGGCAGTGTTTCAGGTAAGACGAAATTAATTTCATGAAATTATCTGTCCCTCACACACCCTCGCCACGGTCGCCTTCTCTCCTCTGTGCCCTGCTACACGACCCTGCCTCTCGCCATGGTAACGGGTGTCGCCTTCACCATCATCTTTCCTCTTCCTGCTCTCCACGCCGTTCTGTTTGTGGTTCCCACTGTTGCCGTGATTACCACGTGTGTTATGATGCAGTCAGTCAAAATGTCCCCTCAGCACACCATGCCAAAAGACAGGCCTGACCGGATGGTGTTGACTGTCTCCTTGGTCACTCTCCTTGCCCTTTACGGTCCATCCATTCTTACTCTGCCCATGTCCTCCTATAACGGGAGCCTTGCCTTTCCTAACATATCTCCCAGTCATGATCTGTTTGCTTCTGTGTGGGAGACCATGTCTCTCTCCGTCATGAGCTTGCGGGTGATGGCAGACCCACTGCTGTGCATGCTGGTCTGCAGGCTACCCAGAATGCAACTCTCACAGGCTGGTGAGGCCTCTGACTGATCCAAAAGGAGATTTTTCTTAATGATTTGCTTTTCACACAGACTATGGTGAAGATGTTTTCTGTTGGGTTGTTTTGTTATTTGTTACTGCTGTGTTATTCAGTAAATGACACACACACACACACACACACACACACACACACACACACACACACACACACACACACACACATACACACACCCAAACGCACCTTAGCCTGCTAGCCTGAACTTGTCCGGATTGAAATTAAAACTGAAATAGTGGACTTTGGACTTGATGTAAATTATGCTTCAGCACAGTATACGCTATCTAATAATAAACATGATCTGTATTACTATTGATATGTTCTGTCTATCAATATTATCAATAAGTTCTGTGTATTGTGGAACATGTTCTGTATTACTGCCAGTCACCACTAGGGGGTTTCACAAAGAACCTTCTGAAAGTCTTCATGCTTTAACATGCAACATTAGAGTGGTGATCACGTACATAACACATATCAGCATGTCATCTTTTAGCGCATGCAACATTACAGTGGTGATGACGTACATAAGACATATCAGCATGTCATCTTTTAGTGCATATCCTGGTCATAGCAACATTTACTTCCATTAGCAGCTGTGCACAGAGAGATACAGGCAGGGTGTGAGGGTGAGAAAGAGTGAGTGAGTGTCAGAGTGAGAAAGGAAGACAGAAGTAGTACATCCTGTGAAAGGATTCAGGTAAGACTGATTTATAGGCTACTTATACTTGTTGGTATAACGTCAAACATTGTACTTGTATCATCGTATTGTTTAATTAAAGACTATTATATTTATACTTCTTCTTGTATACTTTTGCTTAAAACTCTACCAGGACTATAAATAGGTCTGGTCGCTTGCAGGTGTTTCATGTAAACAGCGAGAGGGCTGATACAGGAAGTGGTTGTGACATTTCTCCCTACCACACCAGCCTACCTCAGCAAGGTTAGACACACTGACACCTTCATAACTGATACCTTTCCCTGTGTGAACATCCTCAGATGTCAGAGTCAAGTGTCAGACATCAGATGAAAAGGTGTCAGGCCTCAGGAAAACCTCTGTCAAGTTTACAGAATTACAGTCATGTCTAGGACATCAGATGAAAAGCCATATTTTTTATTGTACACAGACTACAATGGCAATACTGTAAAGGCTACAATGCTATTTTATGTTTCAGAGCCATATACAGTTCTAAAAATGTGTCGTGAAAACGTATTCTTCGAGTTTTGATTGATTATCAGACACAGATAACCTGCTGTCGGGTGTAAAGAAAAGGGAAGAAAAATAACCTAAATCTACATCTAAATACAGACCTACTCAAAGAAACATTTAATACCAACTTTTGTCTGTGAATGTCTATGGATGTTTCTATGAATGTTTGTTTTACAGTGTTGCTCTTTGATACCAATTATAGAACCTCCAAAAACCCTTATTTATTCTATACTTCTTTTATACATTTGCTTAAAACTCTACCAGGATTATAAGAAGGTCTGGTCGCCTTCAGGTTTTTCATGTAATCACCACAGGAAGCGGTAGTGATATCTCTTCAATCGTGAGGAGGACCACACACATCAACATCGGAACAGGCTGCAATATGCACGTCTTATTTCATGACTGAGACTATTTCTCCACATCTAAAAAGCATTAACTGCAGTTTAACACAGAGCCTACCACATCAACATTAGACACACTGACACCTTCATAGCTGATACCTGTCCCTGTGTGAACTTCTGAAATGACGCTGAATGCTGCACCATTAGGACAAACACAATCTGATAGGCCTGCATAGAACTGGCAGAGGGCCCAATAAGTTTCCTTACAAATTTGCCTTTCCATTCACCATTAGTTACACCTATTTGAGGTCCTCGTGGATGATGTGTTACAAAAAATATGCACATACAGTTCAGCCTATAAGAGAGCCAGAGTGGATGTGTAACATATACAGGCCTAAACATCATAAGAGATGGGCAAGCTATAGTACGCATAGTGTTAAGCCTCCTTGCTGCCCCCTGTGGGTTAGTTTGTGAGTGTGATGCGGCAGGCACAATTTGCTACTACATATACCTGAATGGGGTCCTAATGGAAAATCATGAGGGTACTGTAATATACAGTACTGTAGACTTCCAGCTCAGAATCTCGAGGATTCAGAGTGAATGTGTTACATAAAGGGTAATGGGGTAGCCTAGAAATCTAGACGCACCCTAGCGGCGGCAACTTAATTTGCTCAGCCTGTACGTCTAGTATCAAACCATAGGGATTTCTATTGGCTAACACCGTGGATGTTATTCAATCACAGCGCTCTATTTTGTTAGAGAGTCTTAAGGCGGGCTTAACAGGATAACGACAGTCCTGCGACGGTGAACAACAAGGAAGGTGGCTATGGCGAACGAAGAGCGGTTGTTTGAATCTGCGTTGGCGTCAACTTAGGAGAAGTTGGACTTGTGCTTTTCTTTGAAAGTTGAGCAACACAATGCACTTAAGTCATTCCTTTCGAAGAAGGATGTATTTGCCGTTTTGCCGACCGGATACGGATATGGTCGTAGCGCTGGCCTATTGCATGCCTAGGCAGTTTGAAAGACAATTCTCTGCCCGCCCCTTGGATTAAGCGAGGTGAATGGTTCGATGCCAGACTATACATTTCAATGATATAGGATGGCCCGCCAGGCTAGTAATGGGGTTCACACATGGTTAAACTAGATTAAGATGGCATTGTGCCGTCTTCACACTATTTCTATCTTCCATGATGGCCTGCACTTTGTCCTGAGGTTTAATGACCCATCCGCCCAGAACATATATCTAGCCTCTTACACAGCTGACCACAGCTGATTATTATGATTTTTTTTTCTTTTTCGCATGGCCAAATTTCCGTCAAGGATTCCCGGGACACTGAAAGACCGGGGTACACGAAACTTGGTGGGAATGTAACCCCACATGGATAGCATGGAACCATCGTTTTGATCTGTAGCCCCCTCACTGGACTGGAGGAAAGGAGGGTAGGGCAGACACAGTTTTCTGTGAATATCTCGAGAACCGTAGGGTTTAGGAGGACCACCTTTTTTTGTATGTTGATCACAAGGGGCCATGTCAACCCATTCCATAACCACTCATTTCATGTATAGCGCCACCTAGTTAAACACAAAAAAGTAAAAATGAGGTGTTTTCATCACAATATCTCTGGCTGACATGGTCAAAACTGCACGAAATTGAAAGTGTAGGATCATTATGACACCCTCCGAATGCATGCCAGGTTTCATGGAATTCAGTTCATGGGGGGCCACACAATAAATTGATTTATGTTACTATACACCAACTGGCCTGTAGGTGGCCGGAGACAGTTTTCTGTGAATATCTCGAGAACCGAAGGGCTTAGGAGGACCACCTTTTTTTTGCATGTTGGTCTTAAGGGGTCATGTCAACCCATCCCATTACCACTTATTTCATGTATAGCGCCACCTAGTTAAAAATTAAAAGGCAAAAAATTAGGTGTTTTCATCACAATATCTCTGGCTGACATGGTCAAAACTGCACGAAATTGAAAGTGTAGGATCATTATGACACCCTCCGAATGCATGCCACGTTTTGTGAACTTTCGTTCATGGGGGGCCTTACAATAAAATAATTTATGTGTACATTTAGTGACCGTACACCAACAGAGTGTTCTGTGAATATCTTGAGAACCATAGGGCCTAGGATGACCAATTTTTTGTGTATGTTTGCCTCCAGGGGTCATGTTAACCCATTCCATATGCACACATGTGCATAAACAGATACACACGCACACACATACATTCACAGTAATCATACGTATGTAGCCCTATGCTATATTTTCTTTAATTATCTTTACATTAAAAATATTAATAAATAACTACAAATGTTTTGGAATGTACTATGTCGAAATGTATTTGATTTTCATTTATTGTATTTGAATATTTTACTTTCTGTAAGCCTATTGGTTATGAAGTTTAAGTTGACCTATGCACCGGAACCTGTTGCCACGGAAAAGAAGGGGAGAGAAGAAGGAAGATGAAAGCAAGCGGATGGCTTTTCTGAGCTCGCTGCAGAAAGCATAAGTTTACACGGTTATAGCTCTATCTCTAGGATATTGGAGTGGAGTTTAGCTGACTAGAGTTGTCGGACAGATAACTAAAGTATCAGTGACGGTGTATTTTCTCAGTTTGATAGACTTTGAAGTCACGTTAGTTTCAGTCAAGTGGCGAATTCATGCATGGTCGCCATCTTAGCTCAACGTATTCTTAGTCGTATCAGTAGTTAACATTGTGCACTGGGACTTTGCAAACTGAGTTGGTGGAACAACTCTGTGCACTGGAACTTTGCAAACCGAGGGGCTGAAACAACGCTGTGCACTTGGACAAGGTGTACAGAAGAATTCGCCTGACTGCCTGTGTTAGCGAGTTGGCGCGAAGCAACCAGTGGTGGAGGAAGTACTGAATCTCAGTACTTAAGTAAAAGTACAAATACACAGAGAACTATTTACTTTAGTAAAAGTAAAAGTACCACAATGACAACCCTACTTAAGTAAAAGTAAAAAGTACCTGCTTTTAAATGTACTTTAAGTATTAAAAGTAAAAGTATTTGCATAATGATTTATTCTCTTAATATCTATATTCTAAAAGAAAAAATAGTATTGGCTGTGGCATTTTAATTAGGCCTAAGCTAGTTTTAGGTTAGGCTATATTCGACTAGATAGTTTTAAGCTAATGCAATTGTGCTTACCATCTGTGGCCCAGTTTACATTCTGACCTACAATTCTAGAGACTGTAATTCTGGTTATCTACTAGGGTGATCTGCTGAGTATATCATTCAGTAAAACACGAGAGCCTGAAGTTTAACGGGGTAGACCAGAGAAACGTCGGGTGGATCGTAATGCCAATTCTGCTGATTGAACAGAAAAGTTGCTGAGAAAGGTGTCTTTATGATTAGGTTCAGTTTCACTTGCGCAGACGCACATAGACATTGAATGAGTGCTCACATTTCTACCCCCCCCCCCCCCCAATTGTAGGCTATGGCTCTTTATTTGATCACACACAATTAAGAAATATTTCCTAATCTGGAAAATGCTACGTTTTTTTCTGCCAGCGGTTCTATAATAGTCTACCATTCATTTGTGGCGCAAATGATCAGACGTGTGACAGAAGCATGGGCATAGCCTGTAACTTCGCTGATCCGCGGATAGCAATCTCATCGGAGAGGAGGCCCTAACGCTGCAGATAACAGACAGAGAAAGGCACAGAACACAGTTGCATGACCAGTGTAGCCATGGGTCTGGTGAATATAGCCTACCGAATGCAGATGGCTACAAGCTCACGCTTTGCCTGGTCTAGACTATAAGCTTATGTTTCAAAGATTTAGAAGCTGGGCACGTAGCGCTCCAGAATCTGTGGTAGCAACCCCGCCCCCTGGTAAAACAAACGTGTTTGTCAGAGAGAAAAAAAATCTGATCATAAAATGTATCGTAAAAAGGAACGATGGTGTTGTAGAAATGTAGCGGAGTAAAAGTACAGATAATTGCTGTAAAATGTAACGAAGTAAAAGTCAAAAGTATGCACTATAAATTCTACTTAAGTAAAGTACAAATACGTGGAATATTTACTTAAGTACAGTAACGAAGTATTTGTACTTCGTTACATTCCACCACTGGAAGCAACACGGCTGCGTGCTTCACCGACGACAACGACAAAACTTTCCTTCTCTTCCGGACCTGCAGGTAACTGGCATGCCATGTTTATTTTGCTCGTAAGAGTGAAGCGGCCGTATAGTTTTTGGTGTCAACGAACGCAAGCAACTTACAGGCCTGCAACAAGGGTGACATTTTAGTTTGATAAGCCGGCATAGGGTACATTTATCTTTTCACATGAGAGACAGTTAATGCATTGTGTGTGTATTTCAAGGGTTGCTTATGCTATTTGAACGTTTGCTGTGTTTCATACTGGATATATTGGTCTAACTGTGAGAGCACTAGGTGCCTAAAGGTGATGTGTATCATTTAAATAATATTTGAGTTTGGTAAAAAGATTCCATTGGGGATATTTTCCTTTGAACTGAAGCGTGGTAAATGCTTTAAGATTTGATACCTACATGTAATTTCATTTATATTTTAGCCAAGTAAAAGCTTTATATTTTTACAATACTTTTTGAAGTGTTGATGTTTTCATTAGATCTCAGATACTTAAAAAAAGAGTGATTACAAGTTCATAGAAGCTTATATCTCAAAACCTTAAAAAATACAATTACTACTTATAAGTTAAAAGAACTCAGGGCGTCCCAACGAGTGAGTTATAGAACTTATTAATGAGACATGCCCATTACTGCGGCATTGGGGCGCTACACGTATGACACATACTCACACAGTAGACATATGTACGCATGCATGCACATGCAAACACACAGGCACATACGCAGGCACACACACAAGCACGCACGCACACACACACACACACACACACACACACACACTCACACACATAAACATAAACATGCACACGCACACATGCACACAATTCAAGAATTTCTCAGAATTATGAACAGGCAAGATGGGGGTGGGGTTGGATAAAATGAATTTTACATGTGAAATCTATGAACTAATCATGTTTTGGTACTTGTTGTTTAGCAGATACCAGTGAGAATTGAGTGTGCATAATGTAATTTAGTGAGAGAGTTAGAATCATATATGCCTTTCAGCGTGATTTATTTTTGTGGAAAAAATGTGCTGGACTGGGCGGCGGTCATATTTTGTACCGCTCTGCGGTACATCTAGTTTACAATATGTCAACACTTTTTTTGTATTGGAAGTTTTCTGAAATATTATACATATTTTAACGTTCTGTGCCAATGAAGAGACCGTTCACCATTAACCGGGTTTAATGTTGACTGTTGTCGGCCACAGCCACGCCACAAGAACACACTTTTGCACTCACGAATAGGAGCTCCAACTCACACACACCTCCTCGTAATCTCCACTCCTTTTTCCCCTCAAAACTACACACACATTACCCCGGAAGGTGGTGGTACCCCAACCCTGGCCCAGGTAACAGAGCCCAGGGTGCGATTTGTGTAAAAACCAGGGGGGGGGATGATTTTGAATAAGTTTGTAACCCCCCTCCCCCCCCCCAAAAAAAAAAATGAATGAATGATTCATAGCCTAGTAATGTCATGGCTAATAATAGCCTATATTAATTTTGCCACCATACAAATTCACCTTGTTCTTGCCTCATCTGAAATGACTCCTCTACTTTTGCTGCCTCCATCCTTTCTGTAATTGTTGTGTAAAAAAACGTTGTATATGATGGCACTGAAGTCTTAGTCTTAAGTTAGTGAATTAGCTAACAGTGCATTGCGTGCAGTTGCGTGCTACGTGCTCTCCTGCTGATTTGCGTTCAGTAGCCAAGTGCGTAATATTGCAAAAGTTGAAAAAATAAATGTGTTTATTGTAGCCTACAGAAAATAAATAGCCTACTATAATACTGTCAGTTAATGGGCTACAGTGCAGTGAAGAGTTTGGAGAGTAAAGTTATAGGGCAACTTGAAGTTTTATGAAAATAATTTACGAACCAGAACATAAAGACCATGAAGCTTCTATTTCTTGCAGCTGTTAAAACACCCGCTAGATAGTTTAAATACCCACAAACATTCGTTTTTGCAGTACAGATTATTGCATGGCATGTAAATGCAATGGTCTATTATCGCTGTTCTTCTTATAGCTAGATGTACCGCAGAGCGGTACAAAATATGACCGCCGCCCAGTCTAGCACATTTTTTCCACAAAAATAAATCACGCTGAAAGGCCTATATGATTCTAACTGCCTCACTAAATTGCATTATCCACACTCAATTCTCACTGGTATCTGCTAGACAACAAGTACCAAAACATGATTAGTTCATAGATTTCACATGTAAAATTCATTTTATACAACCCCACCTCCATCTTGCCTGTTTATAATTCTGAGAAATTCTTGATTGTTTGTGTTATGTTTATGTTATGTGTGTGTGTGTGTGTGTGAGTGTGTGTGTGTGTGTGTGTGTGTGCGTGCGTGCTTGTGTTTGTGCCTGCGTATGTGCCTGTGCATGCAAGCGTACATATGTCTACTGTGTGAGTATGTGTCATACGTATGATTACTGTGAATGTATGTGTGTGTGTGTGTGTATCTGTGCACATGTGTGCACATGAAATAGGTTAACATGACCCCTGGAGGCAAACATACAGAAAAAAATGGTCATCCTAGGCCCTACAGTTCTCAAGATATTTACAGAGAACTGTGTCTGCCCTACCCTCCTTTCGGGGGGTCCAGTCCAGCGGGGGGGCTACAGATCAAAATGAAAAATGACGGTTCCATGCTATCCATGTGGGGGTACATGCCCACCAAGTTTTGTGTACCCCGGTCTTTCAGTGTCCCGGGAATCCTTGTTGGTGTACGTCACTAAATGTACACATAAATTATTTTATTGTAAGGCCCCCCATGAACGAAAGTACACAAAACTTGGCATGCATTCGGAGGGTGTCATAATGATCCTACACTTTTAATTTCGTGCAGTTTTGACCTTGTCAGCCAGAGATATTGTGATGAAAACACCTAATTTTTTGCTTTTTCATTTTTAACTAGGTGGCGCTATACATAAAATAAGTGGTAATGGGATGGGTTGACATGCCCCCTTAAGACCAACATACATAAAAAAGGTGGACCTCCTAGGCCCTACGGTTATCGAGATATTCACAGAAAACTGTCTCCGGCCACCTACAGGCCAGTTGGTGTATAGTAACATAAATTAATTTATTGTGTGGCCCCCCATGAACGGAATTCCACGAAACTTGGCGTGCATACAGAGGGTGTCATAATGATCCTACACTTCCAATTTTGTACAGTTTTGACTTTGTTAGGTCACAGATACCTTCAATTACAACACCTCATTTTTACTTTTTTGTGTTCAACATACAAAAAAAAAATGGTCCTCCTAAACCCTACGGTTTTCGAGATATTCACAGAAAACTGTGTCTGCCCTACCCTCCTTTCGGGGGGTCCAGTCCAGCGGGGGGGCTACAGATCAAAACGAAAAACGATGGTTCCATGCTATCCATGTGGGGTTACATGCCCACCAAGTTTCGTGTACCCCGGTCTTTCAGTGTCCCGGGAATCATTGACAGAAATTTGGGCATGCGAAAAAGAAAAAAAAAAAATCTGACTAAACCTATATGACCGCCGCTTCGCTGCGCGGCGGTCATAATAAATAAATAAATAAATAATAAAAAAATCTTAATAAACCTATATGACCGTCGCTTCGCTGCGCGGCGGTCATAATTACAGTGCATGAAAATTGAAGTTTTATGAAAATAATTTACGAACCAGAACTGTTCTCACGTTGCAGCGCTTTACTTATATGAAGTAGCATTAATCAATATGAGGGGCAGAGGGGGATAAATGTTGTCCCCACCGGGGATAAAAATAATTTAGCAGAGGTAGGGATAGGAAAACCAGAGGGGGGGAAATCCCAACCATCCCCCCCTACAAATCACAGCCTGACAGAGCCTATCAGAACCATAACACATTAACCGTGCTGACATACTTTTAGGAACTTAGACCGCTACTTTTAGGAACTTCGGCACGCAACAATATTGTAACGTTTAATGCACACGACACCAACGTTGTTCAATGGCAGCTTTATTGGCTCACGAACGAGGGCAGGGACTCAGACACAGATCACAATACACACAGGGCAGGTCAAGGAAACACACATACTACACCAACAGGGGAGGTCCGGCCCCCCACACGAAAAGGAACACACATGAGGAATAACTAAAAACTAAAAACTAAAACTCTCAGCAGCCGCCCTCAGGCTGCCCTTTCCGCGGCGTGTCACCACGGCACTCCTCCTCTCCAGACGGGGCCCTAGGTGGCCTTACAACCGTCGACACTGTACCAAGCACCGGGGTTCGAGGGGGGCCAGATGAGGCTGCGCCAACGCCACTCCGCTCCGTCGAGTCGCCGACCAGGACAGACAGGCACCGACTCCACAGCAACCGGACCGCGCTGAGCTCTCCCGCTGCAGCTACCGTCTTCGGCGTCCCTCCTCGTGTTGCCATCTCGCAGAGCCGTACTGCTCTGTTCCCGGCCCGTTCCACTCCTTCACAGCCTCGGCGAAGGCACGACCCCCGAGATGGTCATGCTATCGAACTCCACACAACGAACTTTTTTTTTTTTTTTTTTTTTCAAAAGGCGCCGGCCAACAGGCCAACTAGAACTAGCGCCTAGCACTGCACGGTGCCCCTCACACGCACCCAAAAGTTAAAGCACACACAAAACATTCACACACTAGAGGGCCTTTCCGTCGAAGCTGCCCCACCGTCGTGAGTTCGCTGCCCTCAGCGGCTCCGCCAACCGTCCATCGTCTAGGAACCCCTTCCTCGGCGCACTCCCTCGGCTCTGCCCACGCGTCGCGGCGGAGTCAGCGCCCAAGCCAGCGTCGTCCTCTCCGCGACCGCCTCTTCCGGCCAGAACTTTACACTTCTAACTTAGGAGAATAACGACATAAACCCCCCGATTGTTCGCCCTCGTGTCCCAGCATGCCTTTCGCTGGAGAACGCTAACACAGTCTTTATGCGCCGACGCTACAATATGTAAATGAGCCATTATCTAATGAAATATGAAGTACAGAAATCCTAACATTAGATGAAGTCAGGTTCGACATTCTTTTGGTTTTTCAGTTTGGTGACATATTTGAGAGACTTCATTCAGTGTTATACAACATTATATATTATATAACATTTCAGAAAAGTTGCAATACAAAAAATATTGAATTAATGTACATAACAAACCATGTACGTTTTTGTGGGGCTATTAGTTAAAATGTTTAGCCCGTTCATCTGATATTCCTCTATAGACATACACTGGACATAAACTGGCTGATAAAACATAAAAAGCTACCCCATATCACATATTTTCCAATTCTAGGGTGGTATACCTTGTCAAAAATCACTATGCCACAATCACACCGCTGCCACCAAATGGGGTACTGCCCAGGGGCAGCCTTAAAACACCACTAACCACTCGGTGAGTTGCACAGTTTTGAAAACGAACGTTAAGGGTTGTTTTAAGGACATGTTTGTGCATGCCTTTTAGCAGCCACTCTGAAGTAGTAAAGGCGATTCAAAACGAGTCAGAAAAGTGGAGACAGGACCAATCGTCAAAATTTCGGTGCCCACCACTCTAGTTCATCCAACACAAACCAGAAAAGGGACTCAAAGTGCTAAATACCGGAATTTTCCTTTAACTTTGAAATAATTTGTCCAGCCTAACCATTCGCATTGATCAGGGATTCCTAACGTTACTTTGCCTAACCTTTACAAACTGATGATAAACCACATTGTGAACAATGTACAATGCATTCAAACCTACCTTTGCTGTACATACATTTTCACTTTCCTACAACTGCAATTTGTTATGTTTGCAGGCGTGGCTACTACTGTTTACCACAGCCACTTTCGATTTCGAAACTAACCTCATACCCTCTCGTCACTGATTGGTCAGGTACCCTCAGGTAATGTCACATAAGTATCTCAGTTTCAATTGAACAGAGACACTAGGCAGGCAGACCCAGGCTATAGGTCTGTGGGAATGTATGTTATATATATATAGACAATTGAAATAATATGTTTTTCAACAGAATCTCCACCATCTCCAGTGTGCCCATGGATGATCAGCTTCCCCTCTGGAATGGCGATAGGAGGATCAGGCTCATCATATTCCTCTCCTCTGCTCTGTGGGGGGGTCTGCCTGCTCTGGTCTGGGCTGGCTGTATTCTGCATCAGCACCGGCGCCTCCAAAGCCGAAACTCGATCCTCATCATCACCCTCCTCTGCAACGACGCCGTGGAGCTGTTCTTGATTCCCTTTATGATCACAACGATGGTTTCACCTGTTGACTGGCTGACCTGTCATCTGATTTATTCTTTATTTACTGTGGTCAGATTTATTGGTCTGCATCTTCACCAGCTGGTGGCGCTAGAGAGCATTCTGTCCTTCACACTCTCTCAGAACTCTCCCCTTATCTCCTCTCCATGCCTCTCGCCATGGTAACGGGTGTCGCCTTCACCATCATCTTTCCTCTTCCTGCTCTCCACGCTGTTCTGTTTGTGGTTCCCACTGTTGCCACGCTTACCACGTGTGTTATGATGCACAAAATGTCCCCTCAGCACACCACGCCAAAAGACAGGCCGGACCGGATGGTGCTGACCGTCTCCTTGGTCACTCTCCTTGTCCTTTACGGTCCATCCATTCTAACTCTGCCCATGTCCTTCTGTGACTGGAGCCTTGCCTTTCCTGTGTGGGAGACCATGTCTCTATCCGTCATGAGCTTGCGGGTGATGTCAGACCCACTGCTGTGCATGCTGGTCTGCAGGCTACCCAGAATGCAACTCTCACAAGCTGGAGAGGCATCCGATTGATCCAAAGGTGTGTTTTTTTCTCTTAATGATGATTTGCTTTTCACACAGACTATGTGCTATCAATATAATCTGGGAATTACTATCAATAACATGTTCTGTTTTACTGTCAGTCACCACTTGGGTATTTTATAAAGAACCTACTGAATAAGTCTTCATGCTTTATCATGCAACATTAGAGTGGTGATGACGACGTACATAAGACATATCAGCATGTCATCTTTTAGCGCATGCAACATTAGAGTGGTGATGACGTACATAAGACATATCAGCATGTCATCTTTTAGCGCATATCCTGGTCATAGCACCACCTACGTCATTATCAGCTGTGCACAGAGAGATACAGGTAGGGTGTGAAGGTGAGAAAGAGTGAGTGGGCATCAGAGTGAGAAAGAAAGAGAGGAAGGGATTTAAAATACGAATACAAAATACAAATTATTATTATTATGTAATTTGTATTTGATTTGGATGATGAAAATGCCTTCATATTTTGTATCAAAATACTTCAGTGTTTTGTATTTTTGGACTATTAAAATACTGTAGAATATTTTCTGAGACATAGCATGATGACATCATACACTGTAAAAAATGAAACGTCAGGGCTGTCCAATTTATCAAACCATATTACGTTACAATGAAATAAAACAGTCCAGTGTTAAATGAAATGTCAGGGCTGTCCAATTTATCAAACCATATCATGTTACAATGAAATAAAACAGTCTAGTTTTAAATGAAACGCAATCTTATTGTGTTCAAATAGTCATTTCAATAGAGTAGTCCATTTTTTCTAATTGAATGTAAGGTAAGCGTATACAGTATGCATATATATAGAGGGGGGGGGGGGGGGGGGGGGGGTGTCACAGTAACCAAACCACAAAACATGAAATTAAGCAAAGCCATGTTTTTTTTTTTTTTCAAACACAATGTTACTACATTGAAGTGGCTTATTTTGCCTCAGCAGCTATTTATCCAGCATCAGCAGAATAATGTTAGATGTTAGACCAATGTGAAGCATAAGTACTGAACCAGTAAGGCAAATGAACACGTGGGACACCATTTCATTGTGTTTGAGAACTGAGATAATCACGCAGCTAACCGTGTTGGCAAAAGTTTTCACATGAGTTTTCTTAAAGAGGGTTATGCTTAGAGACAGTAGAATTTGAAGCTGAATTTTATCTTATGCTATGCTTTGAGATGAACCATGCTTTGTGAATACTGAGGCACAACATTCAACTTAAAATTCAGTTTTCATTTTAAAAGGTACACTATGCAGGTTTAGGTATTTTTGGCGACTGTAGAGCTACCTCTGATAGATTCGGCCTGCCACACACTTTTATCCGACCTGCCGCGCATTAGGTTATCATAGACTGCTCGCTATTTTTTTCCCCCATCGATAGACGAGTAATGACATTGTGGTTAACTTTACTGCAAACTTCTTTACACTCTTCTTAGAGATTGTTTACAATGTCAATGTCAAAACGGCATGTTACATAGAGATGATCTTTGTAATCTCCATTGCAGCAGATCTAATTTACATTATGCTACTTCATTTAATTGGGAACGCGTTAGAGCGCGCACAAGAGGGAGAGAGATCGCGGCAGGTTCCAGCTGGCTTGCGATTGTTGATAATTAATATCTCCTTTTATTAAGAAACCTTTAAAAAGAAATCGCGAAGGCAATAATAGTTCCCACTACTGGCCCTTCATGAACTGTGATAGGGCAGCCATGGGCACAGCACTAGCCATAGGCTATATTTGAGTGGAGCTTGCAAAATAGTCTTAAAGTGACAGTGCACCATTTATACATAAATTAAACAGCATCAAATTAACAGTATTTCTTAAGAAATTAATTTTCTACAACAAAATTACTTTGTCATTATTATCATTTAAATTATAAAAAACCATCTGTTGGCCCTTGAGCCAAAAAAGTTTGGCCACCCCTGGTCTACAGTGTCATAGTTGGATGATGATTCAGAGTCAGAGGTTTGTGTGGCGAAAAAGGCCCGAACCCATGGGTGCACCATTTTCGGAAAGACTGGCTGTGAAAATTCAGCTGGTTGAGGTACTATAAGGAGATGAACTGCGAATGTTGCAGTCGCTACCCCAGAACTGAGGAGAACACGAAGTTTGCCAACAGTGCAGGCACTTCGCAGTTTAAACACAATACACTAGTTAAACACAATCTTAGCCTCAAGCAGAGAGTATGCCGTGATATGTTAAAAAAGTGCACAATAAAATGTGACACTGAATTTGAAACAGCACATTGTAATTTCTGTATTTATTATCAAAGTATTTATTAGTAGTACAGTGGAAATTAGTAGAAATTCGAATATTTGGTTAGCATGTTGATTTACGGTGTATGCCCCAAAATTTTCTGGTTGCGCCCCTAAAATGTTCAGTTGGGGGCCACTGTGCTCCTAGTAAAAAAGCTAGTCTGGAGCCCTGAACACTACGTGTAAAATGTGTGCGTCACAAGGTCGGTTTGTTTGCCACTCATGGACCTCAAACCCGCCACCTTGACACACACACCGGCATGGGAGACAAACGCTCTAACCACTGAGCTAAAAGCCCAGGCTTCCAACTCAGCAGTTAGAAGCGTTCTTAAGGTTAGGGCTGTGAGGATTTACACAGGCAACTAGCACGCTAGCTCAGTCTGCCTCTGTTACATATGCAAATATATGTTGGGCAAATGATGAAAATGACTAAATGTCAAATCAAAATGCACCGTCACCTCAGTCAGTATACAGTTGCACATTATGCTGAACTTTAAATACACAAATTGAAAACCCAATTCTTGTTAAGCACACAGGTTACCCACTAAATTAAATGGCGCCATTTCTCCCACTAGTGGAAGAACAAATTGTATACATTTACAACAGATTAATTACACTGGATATGTTTCAAGGCAATACCCATTCAAAATGCACAGTCTAACCATTCAATAAGTCTCTATGAAATGATAATAGTAAATGGCAAGCTTAAGAAAAACCATTGGGGCCCATTACATTGGTGTACATGAGAGAAAAATATCCACAATGTAAGTTCCACATGAGAATGAAACCAGACTCACAAGAAAAGAATGTTCACTCACGCTGTTACCATGGATAAAGAGACTGTTGAGTTTCACACAGGCTACTCGTTCGACAGTCCCAAATGCGTGGCAAGCCAGGCCAATAGCACTGGCGACTAGCTCCCTGAGACAGGAGGGTCTGCTGCTTTACGGACATTTTGCCTCTGAAAGAGGCGGCTTACATCCTGTTCACATATGATGAGTGTGGATTGAGTGTCAGAGGGGGAGGGGTAGCCAGGTGAGTGGTGGTGGTCTTAAAACAGGTAGGGACAACAGTGGAGAGACAGTGGAGAGATGTTGAAGACAATGGTCAGGACGGCAGCCAGTTAGTTTGCACATTGTACTGTGCACTGGGGAGCACTGGTGCCCCCCAAGGCTGTGTTTTGAGCTCCCTGCTGCTGTATCTACACTCATGGCTGCAGAGTCAACAGCAGTCATACAGCAAAACAAAGGAAATGGTGGTGGATTATAGAAGCCAGCAGCATAGGACAGCATAGGTGTCCCTATGCCAGAAATCATGTCTGCCCCCGTTGTTGTCCCTGTCAAGGTTGCCATGATCGTGGACACCTCAACAGGCACAGGCAAGGAGGCATCTATGGTGCAACAACAACAACCTGGCTCTCAGCACCAAGCAAACCAAAGAGCTCATTGTCAGGAAGTCTAAAGCTCACCCCAACCACAGACTGTTCACCCCACTCCCCTCCGGGAGGCGTTATAGGTCTCTCTGCACTTGAACCAGCTGGTTCAGAGGAAGCTTCTTTCCTGCGGCTGTCACCCTACTGAACCCTAGCTCTGCATCCTGGTGACAGTCAATCAACTAAGCCCCCAATCTCCCCGCCACTTATCTACATGTGGCTACATGCCACTAGGAGAGTATCAGGTTGTTCCATTTGTATGACAGTGCACTGCCAACTGTCACGCCGTATAAAGTTTCTTGTTGGTGCAAAGTGAACAAAGCTACCTGCAAACTGACACATACTCATCACGTCTCAGGGTGTGTTTACCCATGAGCACAGCAGGTATCAAGTTGTGGTGCCACTAGGAGATCATAACAGGTTGTTCCAGTTGTATGACGTGCAGTGACGACTGTTGTCATGCCGTATAAAGTTTCCTGCCGGTGATGACTGACACTCCCTCATCACGGCATGTTCAAATTGTCTCATCAGTGTCTGCTGTGTTCCATCAAATTGTATCAGGTGTAACGTGAAAGATCCAGACACATTGTAAACACATTGAAGGTAAGTAGGTTGATGCTATACTGTTACAGCAACGTAGAGTGGGCCAGTAGGCTATTGTTGGATCAAACATTAGTAGCCTACAAGAAGGGGCAAACATTGGCTCTGGGCTGACGTGAACATTTACTAAGGCTATGTGTTCTATTCATTTTAGTGGTAAAATAAGAGGTGGGTAAACTATATATTCCGTGATCTCGGTGAGGTGGACTGCGCTATGCGGTATCGGACTTTTAAAAAAGGCATTCAAGAACATGTTTGATGATGGTGGAGGTTATTGTCCAATGTTTATAACAATACCAGTGGTATTAAATGGTTCCTAGAGTGTTAATGAGTGTACATATTGTGAGTGTGGATAATAGTGTGATGTTTTTGTTAAAAGTTGCAATTGGTGAATAAACTCTAATAAGAGGTGGATAGACTGTGTTTAGTTGTGTTTAGCGTCCACTACATCCCTGGTTCTGTATTATATAGTCATGGTGGTATGGTTATGTACGGATACATATTGTAAATGCAAGAACACAGATTATTGTTTGCTGGTATTTGAAAGCATATTTTTCCTTTTTAGGTCTGTTAACTAAAACTGTCTTTTCAGTCCATTCTTTCTTTAATTATGAATCACAGATCTGAATATAGATGTGATAATGGATGGTTTATAAACATCACTAAGGCGTCTTTAGGCTATACGCTTAATTTACATTCACCTTGATTGGTATAAGTATAGTTTTAAGGCAACATGAGATGCAGACAGAATCACTTACATAGGCTATTTCATGTTAACTTAATTTAAACAGTGGCATTGGAATTAGTTGATCAAATTGGGTCACTGCAGCATGAATCAAATGTTGTAAACTGAAAGAAAAATGCTGAATTTGAGACATTTCATTCATGTGCCACTGTTTACTCACACATTTCTGTTGACCCAGGACTTCTGGTTAGGGATCAGTTTGACATGTTTGGGTGGTGTTATCAATACAGAGCTTAATGTATGACAGTACTGTGGGTGGTGTATTGCTCAATGGCTGCATGGTGAAAGAGCTCCCACATACTATCTTCAAAGCAGTCCTGTAGCGCAGATTCCGTTTCCTCAGTCCAGATATGCACAGTCTTGATTTGGCATTTAGCTCTGATGGCAACAGGTCTGCATGTTGGTCTCAGGAAAAGGGCCAGATGATCAGATTGACCAATGTGGGAGGCTGGGAGTGCTCTGTACGCTCCCTTTCTGTTTGTACCTGATCCAGTGTTTTGCCCTTCCTGGTTTCGATTTTAACGTTTTAAGGCCACAATGAAAAAGCTATCAGGTAGCTGGTTTTGTTGTGCACTGATAGCCTCGTACAGTTTCTTCGTGGCTAACTTAGCGTTAGCTCGTGGGTGGACATACACAGCAGCCAGAAACACAGCAGTGAACTCCTGGGTAAATAGAACGGTCTGCGTTTAAGCAGCAAGAATACCAACTTGAGTTTGTGTAGCCCAATTGTACATATATTTACAGTGCATGAAAATGCACTGTACTGTTCTTCCTAGGCATTTTATTCTTATTATACTTCTTCTTCTAACGCGTTTAATGCAGCTTCAACCGTTTAACGTAGAAACTTCATTCAAACTTTGTTACGTAGGTCTTACTTGTGTCATAGGGGCTATGTATTTTTCAACTTTGTAACTTTTATACTTTTTAAACTATTAATTATTAACTTTTAAAAAATCCCCATTGACTTAACATTGCCCTTTATGACATCATCGCAATTAGAATCTTGTGGCAGGTGGCCAGGCCAGCTGGCCCAACTGCCATTCTCAGGCTTTAAGCATACAAACTGGCCCTATTAAGACTACACACCCTATTCAACTGCTTCCTCTGCCAAAAACTGTTTCAAAATAAAAGTCCTCACTACAATATTTCACTGTTAAACAATTTAACCCTTTAAACTGCTGAACTTTTTAACTGTTCAGCCATTGTAACTGTTACTTGTCATCAACTATGACTCCTACCCACTGTAGCTAGTTAGCTAAGTTAGCTAAGTAACTTGGTTAGCATAGTTAGCATGCTAGCATGTTAGCATGCTAGTTAGCATGCTAGTTAGCATTTTTTGCAAAACTGTTAAAAATGATTAGCTAAGTTAGCTAAGTCACATGGTTAGCATAGTTAGCATGCTAGCATGTTAGCATGCTAGTTAGCATTTTTTGCAAAACTGCAAAAAATGATTAGCTAAGTTAGCTAAGTCATATGGTTAGCATAGTTAGCATGCTAGCATGTTAGCATGCTAGTTAGCATTTTTAGTAAAACTGCTAAAAATGATTAGCTAAGTTAGCTAAGTCATGTGGTTAGCATAGTTAGCATGCTAACATGTTAGCATGCTAGTTAGCATTTTTTACAAAACTGCTAAAAATGATCAGCTAAGTTAGCTAAGTCACATGGTTAGCATAGTTAGCATGCTAACATGTTAGCATAACTACTAAAAATGATTAGCGAAGTTAGCTAAGTCATATGGTTAGCATAGTTAACATTTTAACATTGTTAGCATGTTAGTTAGCATAGTAACTTGGTTAACATTATTATCTTTGTTAACATAGATAGCATAACTGCTAGCAAAAATTGGAGCCATTCCAACTGTTAGTTATCGTCAACTATCTGCCTAAATAATTTAACCATTTCAATTATCAACCTATTTAACTGTTCAGTCATTCCAACTATATTAAACCTTATCTACCAAGCAAATAATTTAACCATATGAACTCATCATATTTTTGCATTTTCATGCACTGTATTTCCTTCAGGAAATGCTTTTCTAGTTACAGTGCATGAAAATGCACTGTACTGTTATTCCAAGGCATTTTATTATTATTACAGTGCATGAAAATGCACTGTACTGTTATTCCAAGGCATTTTATTACAGTGCATGAAAATGCACTGTACTGTTATTCCAAGGCATTTTATTACAGTGCATGAAAATGCACTGTACTGTTATTCCAAGGCATTTTATTATTATTATTATTATTCTTCTTCTAACGCACTTAATGCAGCTTCAACCGTTTAACGTAGAAACTTCATTCAAACTATGTTACGTAGGTCTTAATTAGGACATGTGAGCTTTGTATTTTTCAACTTTGTAACTTTTATACTTTTTAAACTATTAATTAAAAACTAATCAAAATTTCCCCATTGACTTAACATTATGATTATGACATCACAATACGGCCGTTAAGCAATTAGAATCCTATGGCAGGTGTTCGGGCCACCTGTTTCAACTGCCAGTCTCAGGCTTTAAGCATACAAACTGGCCCTATTAAGACTACACATCCTGTTCAACTGCTTCCTCTGCCAAAAACTGTTTCAAAATAAAAGTCCTCACTACAATATTTCACTGTTAAACAATTTAACCCTTTAAACTACTGAACTTTTTAACTGTTCAGCCATTGTAACTGTTACTTGTCATCAACTATGACTCCTACCCACTGTAGCTAGTTAGCATGGTTAGCATAGTTAGCATGCTAGTTAGCATTTTTTACAAAACTGCTAAAAATGATTAGCTAAGTTAGCTAAGTCACATGGTTAGCATAGTTAGCATGCTAACATGTTAGCATGCTAGTTAGCATTTTTTACAAAACTGCTAAAAATGATTAGCTAAGTTAGCTAAGTCACATGGTTAGCATAGTTAGCATGCTAACATGTTAGCATGCTAGTTAGCATTTTTTATAAAACTGCTAAAAATGATTAGCTAAGTTAGCTAAGTCATATGGTTAGCATAGTTAGCATGCTAGCATGTTAGCATGTTAGTTAGCATTTTTTACAAAACTGCTAAAAATGATTAGCTAAGTTAGCTAAGTCACATGGTTAGCATAGTTAGCATGCTAACATGTTAGCATGCTAGTTAGCATTTTTTACAAAACTGCTAAAAATGATTAGCTAAGTTAGCTAAGTCACATGGTTAGCATAGTTAGCATGCTAGCATAGTTAGCATGCTAACATGTTAGCATGCTAGTTAGCATAGTTAGCAAAACTGCTAAAAATGATTAGCTAGATTAGCTAAGTCACATGGTTAACATAGTTAGCATGTTAGCATTGCTAACTACTAAAAATGCATTAGCTAAGTTAACTAAGTTAAGTATTGTCCACCTATTTAACCGTTCAATCATTCCAACTTTATTAAACCTTATCTTCCAAGCAAATCATTTAACCATATAAACTATCCACCTATTTAACTGTTCAGTCACTCCAACTATATTAAACCTCATCTACCTAGCAACCAATATAGTTTGTTTTTACTCTGTATGATATTTTACATCATATTTTTTGCATTTTCATGCACTGTATTTCCTTCAGGAAATGCTTTTCTAGTTATTATTATTCTTCTTCTAACGCACTTAATGCAGCTTCAACCGTTTAACGTAGAAACTTCATTCAAACTATGTTACGTAGGTCTTAATTAGGACATGTGAGCTTTGTATTTTTCAACTTTGTAACTTTTATACTTTTTAAACTATTAATTAAAAACTAATCAAAATTTCCCCATTGACTTAACATTATGATTATGACATCACAATACGGCCGTTAAGCAATTAGAATCCTATGGCAGGTGTTCGGGCCACCTGTTTCAACTGCCAGTCTCAGGCTTTAAGCATACAAACTGGCCCTATTAAGACTACACATCCTGTTCAACTGCTTCCTCTGCCAAAAACTGTTTCAAAATAAAAGTCCTCACTACAATATTTCACTGTTAAACAATTTAACCCTTTAAACTACTGAACTTTTTAACTGTTCAGCCATTGTAACTGTTACTTGTCATCAACTATGACTCCTACCCACTGTAGCTAGTTAGCATGGTTAGCATAGTTAGCATGTTAGAATGCTAGCATGTTAGCATGCTAGTTAGCATTTTTTGCAAAACTGCTAAAAATGATTAGCTAAGTTAGCTAAGTCACATGGTTAGCATAGTTAGCATGCTAGCATGTTAGCATGCTAGTTAGCATTTTTTGCAAAATTGCTAAAAATGATTAGCTAGGTTAGCTAAGTCACATGGTTAGCATAGTTAGCATGCTAACATGTTAGCATGCTAGTTAGCATTTTTTATAAAACTGCTAAAAATGATTAGCTAAGTTAGCTAAGTCACATGGTTAGCATAGTTAGGATGCTAGCATGTTAGCATGCTAGTTAGCATGCTAGTTAGCATTTTTAGCAAAACTGTTAAAAATGATTAGCTAAGTTAGCTAAGTCACATGGTTAGCATAGTTAGCATGCTAACATGTTAGCATGCTAGTTAGCATTTTTAGCAAAACTACTAAAAATTATTAGCTAAGTTAGCTAAGTAACATGGTTAACATAGTTAGCATGTTAGCATTGCTAACATGCTAGTTAGCATAACTACTAAAAATGAAAACATTAGCTAAGTTAACTAAGTTAAGTATTATCCACCTATTTAACCGTTCTATCATTCCAACTATATTAAACCTTATCTACCAAGCAAATCATTTAACCATATAAACTATCCACCTATTTAATAATAATAATAATAATAATAATAATAAGCTTTATTTGTATAGCACCTTTCATACACAGAATGCAGCTCAAAGTGCTTTACATTTGAAGCATGTAACAAAATAATAGTCAGTCAGTCATTATCAATCACATTTCTTCATTGCTGGGGCCGTTTATGATCGATCCACTCAGCAACATATCAAAAATATAGAAAATGACATGTCATAAGACTGGCAGCCTTAACCCTCTTTCCCCCCACAAGCACGCCATATGGCAACTGTGGCAAGGAAAAACTCCCATATTCCAGGAAGAAACCTTGAGCAGAACCTGACTTAATAGGGGGAGCCCATCTGCTTCTGGCTGGCTGCGCCCTCCAATAGCAGCAGATGTAGAATAATCTGAAAAAGTAGTCTACAGGATAAGACGAGTTAACTAAAAGCTTTCCTGTACAGGTATGTTTTCAGATCTTTTTTAAAAATATTTACTGAACTCGCCTGCTTGATGTACAGAGGCAGGGTGTTCCATAGTTTGGGGGCATAATGGATAAAAGCAGCTTCTCCACTTTGTTTGTGGAGCACTTTGGGTACGATTAAAAGATTAGAATTGGATGATCTAAGTTTCCTTTGTGGTTGATAAGATATTAAAAGCTCAGAGATATATGAAGGTGCTGTGCCATTCAGAGCTTTGTAAGTAATTAACATAACCTTAAAATCAATTCTATAGGAAATAGGGAGCCAGTGCAGTTCAGCCAACACAGGGGTGATGTGTTCTCTCTTCTTAGTCTTAGTTAAAAGTCTAGCCGCAGAGTTCTGTATGAGTGCCAATTTCTTTAGATGTTTTTTGGGAAGACCAGTGAAAAGTGCATTGCAGTAGTCTAACCTGCTAGTGATAAAGGCGTGAATTAGTTTTTCTGCATCTTGTTGAGTTAAAAAGGGCCGCACTTTGGCAATGTTTCTCAAGTGGAAATAGGCTGTTTGAGTAACTTTACTGATATGGGGCTTAAAACTTAACTCTGCATCTAAGATGACACCGAGGCTTGTTACTTTTGGTTTGACCTGGTGTGCCAAGTTCCCCAGATTACTAAGAACAATATCTCGCTTTAGTTTTGGTCCCACCAAAAGTACCTCTGTTTTGTCATCATTTAGTTTCAGAAAATTTTTGCTCATCCACTGATTAATGGAGGTTAGGCATGCAGTGAGGGAGCAAAGGCCATCTGGGTTAGTTGGCTCCACAGAAATATACAATTGGGTATCATCTGCGTAGCTATGGAAGTTTACATTATGCTGACTTATGACATTTCCCAATGGAAGCATATATAGGGAAAATAGCAGGGGACCAAGGCAGCTCCCCTGGGCCACACCAAAAGGCAAGTCATGTTTTTCAGATACATGATCTCCTAGACTGATATAAAAATCTCTGCCAGTAATGTAGGTTTGAAACCAGTTTAGAGCATTATCAGAGAGACCCACCCACTTCGCAAGGCGGTGAATTAGGATGCTATGATCAATGGTGTCAAATGCCGCACTCAAATCCAGAAGAATAAGGATTGAGACTTTGTTTGAGTCAGTAGCCAGTCTGAGATCATTGACTATTTTTACTAGAGCCGTTTCTGTGCTGTGATTTGATCTAAAACCTGATTGGAATTTTTCAAGGATACTGTTTTCGTTGAGGAAGGTATTTAACTGATTACAAACAACTTTTTCAAGTACTTTGCTCAGGAACGGTAGATTTGATATAGGCCTGTAGTTGCTCAGATTGGTATGGTCAAGATTTGACTTTTTAAGTAAAGGTTTCACAACAGCGGTTTTAAAAGCAGTTGGAAATATACCTGTTTCTAATGAGGTATTTATTACCTTGAGAATAAAGGGAGCTAAGCTATCATATAGTTTTTTGAGGAATCTAGTAGGGATTGGATCTAAAACACATGTTGAGGAGCCGGTTTGAGTTATAATTTTACCAAGCTCAGATTGAGTAATAGTGCTAAAGGACCTTAATTTTGGGGGGCTGTTTTTGGGTGTACTATCAAACATATTACTTGTATTACCAATAGCCTCCCTTATAGAAATTACTTTGTTTTCGAAGAAGTCTGCAAATTCTTCGCATCTTAGAGAGGATGCCTGACTGAGTGTATCAAAAGGTGTTTGATGCAATAGCCTATCAATGGTAGAGAACAACACCCTAGAGTTTCCACTGTTTTCAGCAATTACCTTAGAGAAGTGGTTCCTTCTCTCATTCCGAATAGCTCTATTATAATTTGCTATTTTTTCTTTTAGAATGGCACGGTGAACCTGTAACTTAGTTTTTCTCCATGTTCTCTCAGATTTTCTACATGATCTTTTTAGATCATGGATATTTTCGTTCATCCAAGGTGTCAGTTTGCTACAGGGCCTTTTTTTAGTCTTTAAGGGTGCCACTCTATCAAGCATAGCGCCTAATTCATGATTGAGAGCCTCTACCATTTGATCAATGGGATGATGTAAAATATCTAAATTTATGGAGTCTATAAGAGCTATGAACTGCTGTTCTGCTCTAATGTCCAAGAGTCGCGATTTGATTGCAATTTCGGGATGAATTTTTGGAGTATGTAGTACTATATTAAAAGATACACAATAATGATCAGACATATTTATATCATTTACTGATAAGTCTGTGACTTCTATCCCTCTAGAAATGACTAGATCGAGGGTGTTGCCAAGGTTGTGGGTGGGTCCTGTAACATGCTGCTTTAGCTCTAAACTGTCCAACACATTAAGGAACTTACTGGCTTTAGCATCAGTTGTCTTATTGACATGAATATTAAAGTCGCCATTTACAATTATCCGATCATAGCTAGTGATGATGAGCGACATAAGTTCAGAAAACTGGTCGAGAAAGCCAGCCCATAGTTTAGGAGGGCGGTATAAGGTTAATAGAAGTACAGCTGGGTCAGCCTTCAGAGTGAGGGCAATGTACTCAAAGGAAGCGAATTCACCAAAGTTGACTCTAGTGCAACTATATTTGTTTGAGAGAATGGAGGCAATTCCACCACCTCGTTTGCCTTGTCTAATTGAGTGGAAGAAATTATAATTTGGGGGACAAGTTTCAACAAGAACAGCTTCGCTGTCTGAAGTCAGCCAGGTTTCAACAAGAAACAGAAAATCCAATTGTTTAACTGTTCAGTCACTCCAACTATATTAAACCTCATCTACCTAGCAACCAATATAGTTTGTTTTTACTCTGTATGATATTTTACATCATATTTTTTGCATTTTCATGCACTGTATTTCCTTCAGGAAATGCTTTTCTAGTTCATAGCCTACTATCTTAAAAGAAAGCTGCAACAAACACCAGTCTGGGTTTGTAATCTAGACCCTTCCCTTGCCCTTGTTTGGTTAATTTCCTCTTCCTGTCATTACCCTACGTACTCCGAAAGGGGCAACTCCACCCAACAGTGAATTAGATACACGTTATTAATACATTTAAATAATACGATCCATCTTTTCTAAGGAACCTCTGCAATGGAGCATTAATGAACTGCCCAAAGCCTAGACGAAGTCACAGCAGGGAGGATATTCGGCCAACATTACAAACACTGGAAGACTGTGTAGAATCTGTTAAGGTAAGACTTGATGGTTGATATATAATAGTTAAGGAATAAGATTGTGAAACATATAACCGATTGATCTGATATTTTTGGCACTCATTGGCAATTTCACTTCAAAGTCTAGAGAAAATAACGTTACAATTTGAAGATGGACAAGTGTGCACAGAAGTTAAATGTGACGGGAGGGGTACCAGTAGGATACTGAATTAAGAGAGCAGAGACATCATACAATATCTTAATTAATCTGGGGTAGGCCGGGGGAAGATCTGGTTCTTAGGTTGGAGTCAGCATCACTCTTTGCATGAAAGAGATATGATTTTTACATGACATCGCACTGCTCTACAAATTCGTCTGTTTTTTTCTTAAATTCAGCAAATGTCCCATTTCAGTATTTCTCAGTGTTACACCCCTCTGCACTCCCACTGGTCCTGCAGTGACAGTCAGCAGCCTCTGGGTGGCGCTAAATCAACCCCTACATGTCAGGTTTAAGGCAGGACAGGACCCAAGCGCAAGACTAATCTAACTGAAAGGCACACTTTCTAAAACAAAATGTACAGCATTTTTACGGTTGCCATATCACTGGGTGTACATTCACATGTTGGTACCAGGAAATGTGGCTATGCTTCTATTCCAGGGGTGGGCAAACTTTTTGGCTCAAGGGCTGCATTTTTGAAAATTGGCCGGCGGGCCACATGACCGTTCTCTAAGGAGAGTGAAAAGCAGTTTGCAGTAAGGCTAACCAACGTCGTCTCTATCGCAGGAAAAAAATAGCGAGCAGCCTGATAACCACATTAAATGCTTGGCGGGCCGGATGAAAGTGCTTGGCGGGCCGCAGTTTGCCCACCCCTGTTCTAGTCTGTGAGAAATTGTCTCTAGGCGGTAAGAAAGTGTCTCTAGGTGGTGAGAAAGTGTGAGAGGCCTATGTGAGAGGCCCCACCTTGTCCTTCACACACACACACACACACACACACACACACACACAGACACACACACACACAGGTTGTGAATAGAGAACCAAAATAGCTCTTACTGTTACAATTAAGAATAAATACATAGATGCAAGCAGGCCCCAAAGAGACAAATAATGAATGTGTATGAGAGAGAGACAGAATGAGAGAGACAAGGGTAAAGATAAAAAGTGTGAAGAGGATAGAGATGGATATATAGAACAATAGATAGAGAGATAGAATGAGAAAGAGAGAGAGATGGGTGTGTCTTATTGGGGTGTTATTTTTGTTCAGTCCGGATGCCTTGGCATCAAACCAAACATTTCCGGCAGTGTTTCAGGTAAGACGAAATTCATTTCATGAAATTATATTGCTTATAAGCAAAATATAAAACAATGTTATAAGAATAGTACACATGATAAAGCAATATTACAGTATAAGGATAAAAATGCATGATAAAGCAATGTTATATAGATAAATACAATGGTAAGTTTAGTTTTTGCTGCGCCCTGCACATGTCATTGTCAATATCATGTCAAGGTAGTTAAAAAATGGAAGAAAATTAAATGGAACAGAAGGCTTTGTGTAAAACACATCAGGTTGTGTAAACAACAGATTTATTCATACAGAATTAGCTATGATATTCAGGTTGATTTGAAGATAAAAGATCATTCAGTTTATTATCAATGTAAACTTTTTTTGTGGTGTATAAAATAGCCTGCCACGTGTGATGAAAAGCAAAATCTTGAATGTGCGTCTGACTGAGTACCCTAAGTAAATTTAAGTCTTACAAAAAACAAACCAGATACTTTGACGACTTTACTAAATATGTGAAGGACCTTCATTGAATGTGGGAAAACTTTGATAGGTTGATGTCGAAGTTTGATACATTGTCTGTCCGCATTATGACCGGAAACGTTAGCAATAGCGACTGCATGGCTGTGGTCTCTGCAGTTCGTTCTTTACCCTGTAGATCATCAAGCAGAGTTCACCACAGACCGGATGGATGATACGCAGGATGTAAAGATGTACCTCACCTCAGGGCAATTTAGAACAAACACTTTTAAATTACAGTTGGTCATTTGTTAATATTTTGCTTTACACAACACAAACTCAGATCAAGTGAATCTGTTGCGATGCATTGTTTGTAACCACATGGCCAACACTTTACAATAATGATACACTATTTAGCATTAGTTAAGCATTAGTTAAGCATTAACAAACACTTAATTCATCATTATTAAGTACGTTTTCAACATTACTTAATGATTAACAAATGTGCTTTTCCTCATTAATAGAGTTTTATTTAGTAGGTGTTATCAGTGTGTTCTCCTTTGTTATGATAAATTCCTAATGTTTACATACTGAACAGATGATGAATTCATAAGGTATAATCAGTAAACTAACTCATAATTCCTAATGTTTAAATACTGAACAGATGATGAATTCATAAGGTATAATTAGTAAACTAACTAATAATTCCTAATGTTTACATACTGAACATATGATGAATTCATGAGGTATAATCAGTAAACTAACTCATAATTCCTAATGTTTAAATACGGAACAGATGATGAATTCATAATGAACTAGCGATTATGTCAATGTTACTTTAGGTGAATACCTCCATACCTAATGATGAATTAAGTGTTTGTTAATGTTTAACTAATACTTAACTAATGCTAAATGTTGTACCATTATTGTAAAGTGTTACCGAAATATATATTTTCACATATGTTTTCAACAAAACCTCAGAACCAACAATCTCCACCAACTCCAGTGTGCCCATGGACGATCAGCTTACCCTCTGGAATGGCGATGGGAGGATCAGGCTCATCATATTCCTCTCCTCTGCTCTGTGTGGGGGTCTGCCTGCTCTGGTCTGGGCTGGCTGTATTCTGCGTCAGCACCGGCGCCTCCAAAGCCGAAACTCGTTCCTCATCATCACCCTCCTCTTCAACGACGCCCTGGAGCTGTTCTTGATTCCCTTCATCATCACGGCGATGGTTTCACATTTTGCCTGGCTGACCGGTCATCTGATTTTTTCTATGCTTTTTATGGTCAGATGTCTTGGTCTGCATCTTCACCAGCTGGTGGCGCTGGAGGGCATTCTGTCCCTCACACACCCTCGCCACGGTCGCCTTCTCTCCTCTGTGCCCTGCTACACGGTCCTGACTCTCGCCATGGTAACGGGTGTCGCCTTCACCATCATCTTTCCTCTTCCTGCTCTCCACGCCGTTCTGTTTGTGGTTCCCACTGTTGCCGTGATTACCACGTGTGTTATGATGCAGTCAGTCAAAATCTCCCCTCAGCACAGCATGCCAAAAGACAGGCCGGACCGGATGGTGTTGACCGTCTCCTTGGTCACTCTCCTTGCCCTTTACAGTCCATCCATTCTTACTCTGCCCATGTCCTCCTATAATGGGAGCCTTCCCTTTCCTAACATATCTCCCAGTCATGATCTGTTTGCTTCTGTGTGGGAGACCATGTCTCTCTCCGTCATGAGCTTGCGGGTGATGGCAGACCCACTGCTGTGCATGCTGGTCTGCAGGCTACCCAGAATGCAACTCTCACAGGCTGGTGAGGCCTCTGATTGATCCAAAAGGAGTTTTTTTTCCTCTTAATGATTATTTGCTTTTCACACAGACTATGATGAAGATGTTTTCTATTGGGTTGTTGTTATTATGACCGCCGCAGAGCGAAGCGGCGGTCATATAGCTTTAGTCAGATTTTTTTTTTTTTTTTTCGCATGTCCAAATTTCCGTCAAGGATTCCCGGGACACTGAAAGACATGTAACCCCACATGGAAAGCATGGAACCATCATTTTTCCTTTTTATCTGGAGCCCCCCCGCTGGACTGGACCCCCCGTAGGGCAGACACAGTTTTCTGTGAATATCTTGAGAACCGTAGGGCCTAGGATGACCAATTTTTTCCGTATGTTTGCCTCCAGGGGTCATGTTAACTCATTCCATGTGCACACATGTGCATAAACAGATACACACGCACACACATACATTCACAGTAATCATACGTATGACACATACTCACACAGTAGACATATGTACGCATGCATGCACATGCACAAACACACATACGCAGGCAAACACACAAGCACGCACACACACACACACACACACACACACACACACACACACATAAACATAAACGTGTACACGGACACATGAACACAATTCAAGAATTTCTCAGAATTATGAACAGGCAAGATGGAGGTGGGGTTGTATAAAATTATTTTTACATGTGAAATCTATGAACTAATCATGTTTTGGTACTTGTTGTCTAGCAGATACCAGTGAGAATTGAGTGTGGATAATGCAATTTAGTGAGACAGTTAGAATCATATAGGCCTTTCAGCGTGATTTATTTTTGTGGAAAAAATGTGCTGGACTGGGCTTGTCAGGATTAAAATGAAAACTGAAATAGCGGACTTGTAAATTATGCTTCTGCACAGTATACGCTATCTACAGTAATAATAAACATGTTCTGTATTAGTATTGATATGTTCTGTCTATCAATAGGTTCTGTATTACTATCAATAAGTTCTGTGTATTGTGCAACATGTTCTGTTTTACTGCCAGTCACCACTTGGGTATTTTATAAAGAACCTACTGAATTAGTCTTCAGGCTTTAACATGCAACATTACAGTGGTGATGACATACATAAGACATATCAGCATGTCATCTGTTAGCGCATGCAACATTACAGTGGTGATGACATACATAAGACATATCAGCATGTCATCTTTTAGCGCATGCAACATTAGAGTTGACATCAGCATGTCATCTTTTAGAGCATGCAACATTAGAGTGTTGATGACGTACGTAAGGCATATCAGCATGTCATCTTTTAGCGCATATCCTGATCATAGCACCACCTACTTCATTAGTAGCTGTGCACAGAGAGATACAGGCAGGGTGTGAAGGTGAGAAAGAGTGAGTGAGTGTTAGAGTGAGGAAGAAAGAGCGGAAGGAAGAGAGGAGTAGTGCATCCTGTGAAAGGGTTCAGGTAAGACTGATTTACATGCTACTTATACGTAAACATTATATATGTGGCTCTGATGTCTCTGCTTCATCATATTGTTTTATTAAAGAATTACATACTTCAGATTGTTTTTTATTTACGCTTGTTCTACGCTTGTTGTGTCAACGTAATTATTGATTTTTGGTTGATTATCAGACACAGATAACCTGCTATCTTGTGTAAAGAATAGGGATGAAAAATTACCTAAATCTACATCTGAATACAGACCTACTCAAAGAAACACTTTCCAAAGATACTCAAAGATCCCAACTTTCATACCTAAATAATATGAGAAATGTACTTTTTTCTACGAATGTCTGTGAATATTTCTATGAATGTTTTTTTTACACTGTAAACAACAGAACAACAGAATAAAATAAATTGGTGATAAATTCATAGAATTCTAAGAAGAGATAGTTCTTGGACACCTCTTGAATACTTTTAGTTTTTGCTTAAAACTATAAAAAGGTCAGGCGAGAGCTGATACAGGAAGTGGTAGTGATATCGTGGCCTTATGAGGACCACAAACATCAACATCTGAACAGGATTCCATATGTCCCTCTTATTTCACAACCGAAACTATTACTCCACATCTAAAGAGCATTAACCGCCGCTTCACACATACAGTTTGCCTGGAGAGCCACTTTTAGCAAATTTATTTATTTTTAATCTCAGAAGAGCCACATAAAGACGGTTACAAGGAAAAGTTTGGATATTTAACATACAGTTACTTTCATTCAACAGAGGATTTTTTACTACATTTAGTTTTAAAAGTAATGGGCAAGTAACTTGAAATATAAAGTGGAAAGTATAGGCCTTAGGCTTCCCATGTAGGCCAAAACACCACCCCCTATTTTCCAATGTGTCCTTTGGTATGCAAAGTAACATCATTACCAACACAACACTCAATTTTCGTTGACATGTCATTGGCAAAATTGAACATTAGGCCTACCAGAGATTAGATTTGGTGATGGCCTTGGAGTCTGGCTGGCTCATATTAAGTGAGGTGAAGTTTCATGCAAGAATTGAGGCTGTCATCATTTAAGGGCAACTCCACGCAAAACTGTCATATATCCATAACGGCAAATAAATACCATGGCATTGTGTTGGCATTATGGATGTGACAGTTTTGCGTGGAATTGCCCTTAAACGTGAGTGCAGGTTTGTTTTTATATTTTTCATATGTACATGCAAGTGGAACCGAACAGGGTTAACACAACAATACCAACTCGTTGCAGTGTGCGATATATAACAGGCAGTCCATTTCGCGTTTTCAGAATCAGTCTTCGGAAACGTTCTCATTTCAGCCCGCTTGTGGTCGTGCTTGCAAGCTGTGGTCGCTGTGGACGTTTCCTTTTTTCTCTTCTATTTTTTAGTATTTTTTTGGGCTTTTTATGCCTTTAATCAGATAGGACAGTGGAGAACGACAGGAAGTGAGTGGGAGAGAGAGTCGGGGTGGGATCCGGAAAGGAACACGGGGCGGGAATCGAACCCTGGTCGCCGGCGTACGGTGCAGGTGCCCCAGCCAGTTGTGCCACAGCTGGGGCCGACATTTCCTTTTTGACATTTTCCTTATGTAGCCTACAACAAGCGCACACATCAACATTAACAATTAAAGTGTTCTCGTTGACTGAAATGGAGGGAAATCGGTGATTTTGTTTGACATTGAGTTTAAGTTAGTTACCATTAGTTACACCTGTTTAAGGTCCTCGTGGATGATATAGGCTATATACAGTTCAGCTTATAAGAGAACCAGAGTGGATGTGTAACACATACAGGTTAAACATCTTAAGAGATGGGCAAGCTATAGCACGCATAGGGTTAAGCCTCCTTGCTGCCCTCTGTTGGTGAGTTTGTGAGTGTGGAGCGGCAGGTACAATTTGCTATTACTTAAACCAGAGACTTTCTAATGAGGAGACACAGCACTCAAAAAATCATCCATAGAAATGCATGGGCTTAGTTTGTAACGCCAATATGGCAGTTGTCTACGCATATCACACCCCTTCCGCGGCAAAACGTCGACATGTGAATACATTGAGCCAATAATGTAGTGTGTTGTGAAGACATCGTGCCAATCATGTGTTGTGATCTCGCCGCTGGAGCAAGATTGCAGTAGATTGGTGTCGTGAAGCCTTGCGCACGCGCATTTCTGCCGAGATGGATGCCAAATGAGTACCCAAAAAGCGTTGCCATATGGCTGCCGAGTGGAGGGACTTAAAGGAACACGCCACCCAAAATCAGTAGTAATATATGTTCTTACCTTAACTTTCACGAGTTGAGTCATACCTCTCCCGCGCCGGTAGGTGCACTCAAACGCTCTGTTGCGCGGCGCGAATGTGTATGATAGAATAGGATCTGACTATTTATGATACATAAGTCATGAACTAACAACAGACGTGTGTCGAAAATTGACTTTATTTTATATACGGAGAAATAACATGAGAAATATGCGCCAATGGAAGCAAAGAGTCTAACCAAGGTCAATCCTGCCAAGAAAAGCCCTCAAACCTGAAAACACATGAGGCAAAATGCAAAACATCACAAAAACTAACTAAACTAACACTAATACGCGCATATTTTTGTATTGCAACATCATTGTATAGTATAAGTGGCTTAGTTGTAACAGCGCGTTACAACTAACCCCGCTGGGTCACGTTTGTTATAAGATAAGCTAGCTCCTGCTATGAGTTGGCTACATGTTTCAAAACGGTGTTCATTTTTAGCCTACAAGACGGTTATTAAGATGATAGAAGATTGGAGTCAGTGAGCTGCACCCACAACTCAGTAATGGAAAGACAAGTACCACCTAGACATTTAAGTTGATGTCTTCAAAAGGCGTTTTGCTGCAGATCTACGTGGAAACACGTCCATACTGACTGAAAATTTGTGGAACACCGTCTCATAGTAATGTGATTAACTGACCAATAGCATGCCTCGATCAACCCCCTTCAAATAGGGAAAAAGTCCGTGTTACATTTAACCCCGCGTTACTTTGTGCCCCGCGCTCCCCTACCTCTCCCGCGCCGGTAGGTGCACTCAAACGCTGTGTCGCGCGGCACGAATGTGTTAGCATGGTGGTGGCAACGGATGGTGGGTGGGTGCGGTTTTGAAAATTGGTCAACAAACTTTGGTGCTGATGGATGGCTGATGGATGATAAGTTTTGCTATGCAGTTATGGTTGAAATAATAGCCCATCAGCGCATCTCTAGTGTGTGTGCCTCTCTCTCGCTCAGATGGGAGGGAGAGGCTGAGGGTCGATCCAGCATGGATTCTAAACTCTGTGGTGGATAGGATCTACAATTAGGTGTTAATAATATTACCACGCTAGGTCGAAGTACTCCCAAGTGCTATTGTGCCACACATTGTAGTTCTCCTGTTTATTCGCTTGGAAAAACGCCACGTTTCATGTTGTGTGACGTACACATTTTTATCAACTACTCGTGCAACTGTATTTAAGTTGGGAAAACGTGGAGGTGTTTGATTACTGCTATGTTCCTCTCTCTGCGGCCACGGCAGAGCCCGCTAGCATAGCAACATGCTAACACATTCGCGCCGCGCGACAGAGCGTTTGAGTGCACCTACCGGCGCGGGAGAGGTAGGCCTATGACTCAACTCGTGAAAGTTAAGGTAAGAACATATATTACTACTGATTTTGGGTGGCGTGTTCCTTTAAACCTAAATGGGCAATCACGAGAGTATCAGTAATATAGACTTCCAGTTCAGAATCTCAAGGATTCTTAGTGAATGTAGAACATAACGTTTGATGGGGCTCACACATGGTTCAAACTCCTAGATTAAAATGGCTGTGTCGTCTTCACACATTTTTATTATCAACTCTTAAAGGAAGATCATATTAATGAGTTATTATACTATTATTATTTTTAAAACAGCATATTTCTGTGTTCTGAGAAAAATGAGAAAGAGAAATTGAAAGTCAGAGGGAAGTCTTTTTTTATATATTTATATTTATTTATATTTTTTAAATTGACATTACTGTCAGTGAGGATAGAAGCAGACTTCACTCAATGTGTATACTTTTAAACTTTAAGAGTGCTGGCCTGGATAGTTAGAATACGCTGAAGAAGGCACGTGCCGAAACGCGTCTGTGCAAATAAAAGTATATATGCAAAGTGCAGCCTCTCTCCTACTTTACGTAAATTGACATTACTGTACATGCACTTTAATTGTGTTATGTTCATTTTTTTAGCAGAAGAGGCCCCAACACCAACGAATGATGGAGGACAGTATCGCAAAAATAAGATTTGACATATTCTTCTTCGTTGGTCTGTTTGTCGGTCTGCCTGCTCTGATCTGGGCAGCTCTCTCTTTCCACCAGCACCGACGCACCACAGGCAAAAACTCAGTCTTTATCTTCACCCTCCTTTTCAATGATGCTCTTCAGCTGCTTTTGACTCTATTGACTCTTACTACTAATATGGAACATGTGTCCACATCATATTGGTCTCATATGTTTCTATTTCTGTATAAAGTGGTGGGGGTTTGTGGCTACACCACCTGGTGGCGCTAGAGGGCACTGTTTCTGTTTCACACTCTGAATATGCTGCTGTCTTCTCTGTGCCCTACTCTCTCTGTGTCATTCTCACAGCACTGCTAGTGGTCAGTTTGGTCTTAATCTTTTCTGGAATTAAACTTTTTTCTGTTTATATATTGCTGGTCGTGGTTCCACTTGTTGCAAATGTTGTGATATATTTCTCAACATACTCACAGACTTTCAAGTCTCAGCGAGCCACGACAATAACTGCAAAAACGGTACTAGCTGTGTCCCTGGTCACTTATCTCACTCTATATGGCCCATACCTTTTGACAGAACAAATGTTCTGCATAAATGGCAAAGATGATGCATTCATCATCATTCCTTTCAACGATCGAGAAAACTGCTCTCCATGGGCGACTTCATCCTCTTGTATCATCACATTAAGAGTGTTGGCAGACTGTTTGCTTTGTGTGGTGGTGTGCAGATTACCCAAAATTCAGTTCTCATAGACTGAACAGGGTACCGTTTGAATCAAGAGCAATGCTCAAAGCCTTATCTGAAGACTCAGATTTCAGTGAATATATGGGTTGATTTGTGCAATACATTCAGAGTGAATTATTGAGATGAGAGATGCGATACCATGAACTCAGAATATGCTTGCATTTTTTTCAGTGCCTAGTTTAACCAATTTCAGCCTATAGATTGTAGTATGAAAAGTGTCTTCCCTTATAATCATAACATGTCTATAGATTGTAGTATGAAAAGTGTTTTCCCCTATAATCATAATATGTTCAATGTTGCTCCTGCTTTTGAATTAGACCTTATAATGACATCTTTGTTATTAAACTACTAGCTACAAATTCTGTGGACATCATTCTTCACACAAATCTTTCACCTTGACTGTTGTAACCCATATGTAATCAACCACCTGTCATGTCATGAATAAAATATTAATTGTGAACTTAAACAATAGTCTGTAGCAGTAGGCCTATGTGTCATACAAATATGAATTTTAAGGACAATTAAAATTGAATTAAAACACAAGCAATTCCATGAGAGGTTGAAAGTCCATGTTTGCCTAAACTTAGTGTTGGCCTGTGGCACCAAAGTGATCATATGACTATGATTAGAACAATGACTAAGCCTTTCTGACTTCTGATTGACTAGTCAAGTAAGGTTTATTTATATAGCGCATTTCATACACAGAGGTCATTCATAAACAAAAGCAAACAGTAATAGCAAATAAAAGCACAAAAGGGCAATAGTCAAAGAATAGTTTAAAAAGTAAAGAGCATTATAAAAAAGAAAACATAAAAGACACAAGGTAAAATCATTTTAAAATAATGTCAATAAATAATAATTAAAAAAAGCATAAAAGACACAAGGTAGAATAATTAAAATACAGATTCAGAATTTGTAACTCAGTGGTAACCGGAATTCGATCAGTTACCAGAAAGCATCTGAGAACAGTTTGGTCTTAAGTCTAGATTTAAAACTGGCTACAGTAGCCTACAGTTGGAGCCTTTTTGATGTCATCTGAAAGTCAGTTCCAGAGCTGAACCCTATAGCAGCTAAAAGCTGCTTCGCCATGTTTACAGTAGTAGTTTACAGCAGATTTCACTAACAGGTTTTTCTCCTGAGACTTGAGAGGTCTAAAGGTTGTGTAGGCCTATAAGCCTACTGCTGAAATATGACTAATAATAATACAGTCCTGCTCCATTATTGACTAGTCAAGTGCTTTAAAGTCACTTCTGTGACTTACTGAAAGCCAATGCAGGGACTTAAGATGTGGTCAGTTCTTTTAGTTTTTGAGAGAACCCTAGCTGCTGCATTTTGTATCACCCACTGCAGTAATCAACACTAAATGTGTGAATGAGTTTTTCTAAATCATGTTTTGACATCAGATATTTGGTCTGGTGGTAAAAAGTGGTAAACGCTGATTTAGTCAGGCTATTGCTTTCATGTGGCTGTTCACTGTCAATTAAGACACCAAGATGTGTGTATCCTTTGCTTCGAGCCCTTTGTGTCAAGGAGAGTAGCAGAAGTCTTTCCTCACTTTTACCAAAAAATTAGGCCTAGGCCTACTTGTTTTTTCCTTTGTTCAGCTGAAGAATTGTTTTTGAGACATCCAGTTGTTGACTTGGTCAATACACTGACAGAGAGATTCAATATTCATAATATTTATGGAATTTGTAGGCTAACACAGTTAGGCCAGACTAGGCTTACAATACTTGCATTTATCTAGACTGTTACATGGTGTTATTTAGTTTACTTTTCATCAGCATTTCATCATATCTATCCTTAACCTATATGATGTGAAAAACATGTTGTGAACGACTGGGCTGTTTTCACTTTCTGACTGTAGGCTAACTCGAGTTTGGTCATGCTCATGTATCTCTGGGAATTTCTTTTCAGGAATCTTGGGATTTCCGTAACTTCATTTTCATTTTTGTTTGATGTAGCCTCTTCGACTGTGACACCTTCGGTCTGTTTGTGTTTTGGTTTGCTTCCCTGTCCCCTATCGCCTGTGCTCTAGAAATGATGCAATACTGTAAGAATCCGACGCTTACGTCAAGGCCCCGCCTCCTTTGTGAGATTACTAGAAACGTAGAGAAAGTGTACGTGCTTTCCCGACCGTCTGTTGGTGGCGGGCGTGGTCACCCGCCCACGGGAGTTAGTTGACAATCGTTTATTGGTCGGAGTTGAAAAATCACGCCCCTATTTCCAGACGTCAGCAGCATATGTATATATATTATGTGCACCAAGGGTTGGTGTCGTCATATTCTATTTCTTGAGATACAACAACAAATATGTGTAACATTATACGAGCCACAGGCATACCTTTTTGACTTACGACATACATAACAGAGGAGTTTGCTAGAAATGGAATCGAATTTCTTATCAAATCTACCTACTCAGAGGACAACATACAAGCTGACAGTTAATACGCACGTCGAAGGAACTAAAGTGAAAGCTCGAACTCGAAGTATTCGCTGGATTGACTGCCAGGCCATTGGCTGACACTTTTGGAACAAGGTTTGTCGACATTTAGCCTATGTTAACATTAACTTACTCTACGCGATTGTCTAATGGTGCAGTAAACTTATTTAGTAATAAAGGACAAATAGCTTACTAGGCCTATTACCATCCACTTGGATATGGCAGACCGGCAACAGTAGTCCTAAAAATTGACCTTTGCCTAAAGTTAGGCCAGGCTACTCTAAATTATTGTGTCGCGCGTACGTGTGCGCGCGTACTATTTAATGGACGGCAATCGTTTGCTTTCTGGGTTGGTAGGCATCTGACAGAACGATATAGTCTTTCATTTTTCTACACTGATCTGGCCTACGCCCATAAAGATAATAGGCCTACCATTTCCTCATAACATACCGTAATTGAACAACTAGTGGCCTTGATCATCACCTCAGGACTCTGAGTGCATGTTTGTTGTTGATCAGTGGCCTTACTCAGGCCTATATCAGGAGTGTGTGTTTGTTTTCGCCTAAATTAAATATGGATTAACATTCGGTATGGATGTAATTTAGGAGGCACATGCCACGAAGTCATGAAGATGTAGCCTAGGCTCTGGTCTGTTTAATGACAATTATGATCCTTATTTTTATATACATCATAAACTAATGGCAAGTCTTTTCATCCACAGATTCTGAGCGACTGTTATGGCGCCAGATGCCATTCCCCCTCATGCGCTGTCCCACCAGTGCAATCTAGCGCGAGCAACGTTACACCTGTCCACAGTGAAGACGCCAGCCCATAGTGGTCACTTACCTGTGACACCTGAACAGCCAACAGATTCCCCGACCATGGTTTCGCCGACGCCGACGTTCCCCGCGTTTCGGAATCTCCAGCTGTATCTGTGGGGAGCGTTACAGAGCGTCCTCTATCGCCTCTGGGCTGCCAAGGAACTCCTCAGCTGCACGAGGGTCCTGCTGTTTCTGTGTAGCGGCTACCTAGCACAAGAAGCCATGAAGGGCAACGCAGAGAAGAGCATTGTGGGTCGGGGAGGATTGGAGGAGGAGGAGGTGGAGGAGGACCAAACCTCTGCAGCCGGCTCGCTGGAGACCCTGGGAGAGGAGGGTAGGGAGGTCCTGAAGAGGGGGACCATGGAGGTGGAGGAGGAGAGGGAGGCAGAGGCTGAGGACCTGGAAGAGTCTTCAGACGAGGAGGAGGAAGAGGAGGAGGACGACGATGAGGATGATGAAGAAGAGCAAGTGGAAGTGGACGAGTCAGAGTTGGACTGGATTGAGTGGGGACCTGAGGAAGAGGAGGATGCCGAGGATGAAGATACTCTTCGTCAGCAGACACTCCCCGCAGCTTCCCGTGTAGGAATCTCTTTCTCTCTGAACTGTAAGCAAGCAAGTGATGACGAGAAGGACGCAGGAGGTGATGATGAAGAAGACTCTGATTGGTCAGATGATGATGATGATGATGATGACTCGGAGGCATCTGCGGAGAGCGTGGAACTCTGGGAATCCTTCCTCCACAGCGGCGACCCCTACAACCCCCTCAGCTTCTCCTGCACTCCAGTCTCCAGGACCTCCAGGAACACACCCGCCTCAGCAGCCAGAGGTACGCGGAGGGCGGAGGACCGGGAGGAGGAGGAGGAGGAAGAGGAGGAGGAGGAGGAGGAGGAGAGAGAAGACGGACAACATTCCACTCATAGCGCTCAACAAAACAAGAAGGTAAACAACTAGCCCACACACAATACGAGACGTTCTAATTCAGTAGTATCTTTGAAAAGTTGCAGTGACTGATTAGATTAATGGTCTCAGAGTATTACCATCAGGGGTTAAGTGTGTGTGTGTGTGTGTGTGTGTGTGTGTGTACGTGGGGTCTCATCCACGGGAACCTATGAAAATGTACCTTTTCCATGCATTTTTTTGGCCTTTCGTCCACACACTTTCACAATTTTAGGTCACTGAAAGCTTTTGTGTGTGTGAGCTTTTAAAAACTCTTTCCAGGGTGAAGATTTAGGAATACTCAATTTTCAGTGTTGCTGTGTGGACAAGGAACCATTTAAAACCAGTTAATTAACATCAGTTTAACATAATCATCATAATTTTATTAATCACAACCTAGATCTGTGCCAGATGAAGGCCAAACCTGTTTCAGGATCAGTAACCCGTGTGATACCAGTGATATTACATGGTTATATGTAAACATAGACAGACACTTATATTAGTCTTCCATCTGCTCCAGACTCCATGTCTTACCAGTGACATATTAGCTTACATTCTCATGTGACCAGAAGCCAGTGTCGCGCAATGCAGCCATTTGCAGTGTAGCCCGCCTGGGTCATAGTTGTCGTGGACAACCACTGACTCATCCACAGTCAGCAGAAACTAATGGAGCCAGAGCAACTGTTTTGTTTATCAAATGATCGCTGTGGCAACTCCCAGCCCGCTCACCCATACCTTTGTTGTAAAAAGGAACAAAGTTCGGAACAACTTGTGCTGATGCGTTTGCACTTTAGCCTCGTGACACACAGTCACAGCTGACTCAGGGTCAGTCCTGTGACTAATGCCCTGCCAGAGATAGCCTGACAGCTTCCTTGAGACTTGATTGTTTGCCGGGTTGATAGGGAATTGACTTGTAGAAGAGTCTCTCTCTCTCAGTGTTAAGCTCTCTCCAACCTCCTGTACTAGTCGAGATAGGCAGAATATAGGGCAAGTTCCTGGCAGGTGGTCGTGTGTGTGTGTGTGTGTGTGTGTGTGTGTGTGTGTGTGTGTGTGTTGTTTGGATCTCTGCTGTGATACTCATGAGGTTTCTCTGCTTTGTTTGTGGTTTGTTTAAAGGTGCGCTTCAGCGATGAGGTGACCGTGCGCCCTCTAGTGGCCTGGGCCTTCGCCAGCAAGGCAGCGAGAAACGGCTCGTGTTGGATGGAGATGGCACGCGACCGGGATCGCTTCCGCCGGAGAGTGGAGGATGCTGGGAAAGTCATCAGCCCCTGTCTGAGTCACGACCACAGATGTCTGGTGTGGGAGAGACTCCAGCAACAATCGGCACTGTAGAATATCTGTTTGAGAGACTCCAAAAACAATCGACACTAGAATATCTGTTCCAAGACAACAAAGCTAATGCCCATAATGTTTCTTTTAAATGTATGTCCATATGTTAGATTGTGTAGCTCTTCTAAGACCTCGCTTTTGTTTTTCTATGGTATGGTGCTATTTTTTCCCCAATGGTATCTTTTTATTCTATTTATATTTATATTTGTTTGTGAACTCTTAAGCTAAAATGTTTGTGTTTTTTTTTTATATGAAAACTTGTCTGTTCTGTTCAGTTTTCAGCTGTTCAGCTGAACTGTGGGTATTCTCACATTTACTTGACTAATAAATCTATTTTTATACTTGAATACAGAGGCCTGTTCTCTTATCACATTTGCAGAAAACGGAATATCAGATAGCAAGCATAACGTTTACCAAAAGTAATGCTTACCAAGCCCTGTCAGTTTCTGCCCTTCAACAAGTCTCCATGAGAAAATGTGGTTTGCTTACTCTCACAGAAGAAACCTGTCAGATCACTTTAAGACGATGCACAATCAATCAAGCAGCTATATTTTTGACCAAATGCAAAGCCTATCTCAAGGTTAGATTGTTGAAAGCAAAATGTAACAGTTTGAGACCAAATATTTTAATGTGTTAATAAACGCTCAAATAATATAATGAATAAATGTAAACTGCAAATGCAGTACTGCTCACTTTCCACCAGTAGAGGTCACTGTTGAACAGGGAAAGCTCTCTGGAGTCACCAGAGTTCATTCAACTCCATAGACCTCTGAAGTTCGCCTACATAAAGGACCCAAAGCTGGCATCTTTGCCCATATAAGGACATCCCGATCTCCTTACATGAGCAAAGATGGTACCTGAATCTCATTATATAGACAAAGATGGCAGCTTTTGGGTCCTTATTTTAGGCCAACTTCAGCGGTCTATTGTTATCTGGGAATCTCTGGATCCTCTGGAAGATCGTCCACCCCCAGCAGGGACAGCTGATGTCGGGATGGGAGAGGTTCGGAATGTCGCTGCATTCCTCGACAGATCCCAGAGCGTTCCCAACCTGTGTGCATACTTTTGTACTAGGCTACTTCCCATGGGAATGATCTCTGAGGCGCCACGGATCAGTCTCGGTCAACATCACTTCCTGTTTGCCTGAGTGCATGCTCACAAAGGCAGAAAGAGTATCTGATCTGAGTATCTGATTATCCCTATGGAAGTCTTTCAAAGATTCCATTTAGAGCATGGTTTGTTCCTATGGAACCCTTTCAAAGATTCCATTTAGAACCAGTTAAAGAACTGCAGGGGGATGTTTCTGTAAGTCTGTTAAAACAAAGGCAAACTGGTTAGTCAGCGATGGGACTATCTGGACAGTTTAGAATATAAACCCAACCTGACTTTACTCGGTGACACTGGGATTGTTAATTGCTATTTAAATGTTATAACATATAAAATATTATGTTAATCTCATCAGATTAATATTAAATATGCAATACTATCTGAGGTCTTTATGAGTGAAATAAAACAATGTTTTAATTTCACAACACACTATTATATAGAGTGGGAACCCTGAAGGGCCTAAGTCAAATGTAAAATTCCATGACTTTTCCCTGACTTTTCCTGACAAAAAAACTGAAATTCCATGACCTACTATTTAATGAATGGTACAATATACCGATCAAAGATTTCAGAGCAGCCGCAGAGCGTTCAAGAATCTTTCACCTTTTTAGAGTGGGAGATGAATAAATGTATTGAATAAACAAAGTTGAGCTAACCACAACTACTCAAACAAGCAGTAAAGCTGTATAGCAGTAAAGTAGATATACACCAATTCTGCGGGGAAATATATCTGTATTAATGTATTTTGGCAAGTCAGTCCCTGACTTTCCATGTCTGAAATAGACCCTCTAAAATTCCATGATATTCCAGAAATTCCATGACCCGTGGGAACCCTGGCCCTTATAAGAAAACAGTTGACAGTTTCAAACCACAATAACCTCACTGCAGGTTACAGTAAATTCATATTATAAAACAACATCACCACACTTTCAGACAATGATAGAACAAACTTTCATAATCCCAACACTAAGTGCATATTCTAGACGGCAAGAGTAAGCAGAGCAGCCCCAAACCATTCTAGTCTAAGAACTGATTCAGCAAGGTCACTGTACACTGGAACAAAGTGCCCACAAATCCCTAGCAATTCATCTTCAGATGCATTTATCCACACCTGACGCTGCGATCATTAGAAGACCTTCAGGTGCACACTCCTGTTCATGAATGTCCAATATGACAAAAGAAATAGATTGGCCTACGTATTCATTTTATAGCCAAACTGAGGAAAGCACAGATTCTCGTTAAGTTGTATAACATCTAGCTAGTACACTATGTAGTTCCACTGTGTGGAAACCTGCCCATCACAAATGCATAATGATTATTAGTGACAGAATGCATGCTTTTGAACCATTTGCAACACTTCAATTAATCCCTTGGGTAATGATACATGGAATATTTGTGTGAAATATCCATGTCTGGTTGAGTTGTATCCAGCTATGATAAAAAAAAAGGTGATTATTCAGTCCGTGTTGCTATGGAGAAGAAGTAAGAAAAGAACACCCACCATGCAGAGCCAGATTAATATATGTCATCTTTTAATACTTAAAATAAAATGTAAAAATACACTCAGGAGAAATGACTCATTTCGTTTTTGGCTTACAAACATTATTCATTCGTCTACAAAATTGTTAAATCGGTTAAAAATAGGAAAATAAACAGCCATTTTTTGTACAGGGTGATGCTGCGTTGGCATGGACCGTCATTGGAAAGGACAGTTTAAGAGAAGAGAAGCGAGTGAGACCACAAACTTGGCTTTTGGCTAATGGGTCTCAAAACAACAATAAGTGTGCAAGTAGAACAGCCTCGCTGTCTTTACACGGTCTTTGAGAATGTCCATAAAAAAAATAAAAAAAAACCTTCAAAATACATCTTCTGAGTTAACCAGAGTGGGTGAACTACACAAGGCATGATCTAACTAAACAACAGACTGAAACAACAAGTGAAGCTTCTCGATAGAGGTCTGAACTCCCGCGGTAGACCCGCGGGTCCCGACGCAAAAGAGTGCGGCGCGGGACAACTTTTGAAAGCTCTTTACGGGAGCGGGTGGGATGAGAGAGGTGCGTTCGCGGGTGCGGGACAAACCGATGATTCACTGCACTCCCGCAAATTAAATATGTGCGTAAAATTAAATATGGAAATGATTAAAGTACTGTTCATAACTATAGTTCAGCTGGATGTTCTGTTAGGCAGCATTAAAAAACGGGGTTTAAGCATAACTGACGGATAGCAGGCCTATAACCTATTGTCGTTTACGTGGGTTCAATTTGTTCCTGCATGCTGCTCATTGTCAAAACTCAAAAATCGAAAGCATGACAGAGGAAGAGGGTACCAGACTAGGCCTACTTCAGTTGTTAGCCTACATTCAGAACCAAGAAACTGACATCTGGAGTCTTTCTTTCTTGTGCTCCTTTCGTGAGACAGAAAGAAAAACTAAAAAGGCTCCTCCTGCACGCGGGCTTTAGCGGGACATCATGTTACAGATGCGGGCGGAAGCGGGACTAAAAATGACACATTAATGCGGGAGCGGGACAGAATATTGCGGGAGGAGGACTGAAAAATCAGTCCCGCGCAGACCTCTACTTCTCGAAGCTTCCTTCTGTAAAATAAACCTGGGTCTACTGACTGCCTAAAGCACACTGAATACAGAGTTCAGAGATAAATCACCTGGTTACATTAGTCATACAGTTTCAACTGACATTCCATTGCATTGCATAAACAGATCATGCAAACAAGCACTTTAAACGTGATTACAATACCAACCCACACCTTGTTATTATAAAGGTGTTTTTTTTTTTTTTTAAACAGACACTACTCCCTTCATATGGTACAGTATATTGAGTTACACCATTCCACAGCTGCACTCTGGAGATAAACGCCAGAGGAAACGTGTCTGTTTGTTAAATGTTAAAGATAGCCATATTAATACATGTTAAAAAGGTAATAATTCACACTGAAACATCGAACACAGTAGGAGCAATCAAGAGCATTTAACCACAACGATATGAAGTAGCCTCTCCTTCCATTGTCGTAATACTCGGGAATAGAGAGACAGAGGAATACTGATGGTTCACATTCGGTTCCCTATAAAGAGCTCTCACGCTGCTAGGCACTCACCAGCCTGTAGGGGGCAGCAGTGGGAGCTCTGGGCAGTGAGAAGCAATGGCCCTGGTGTGTTGAAATGATCGCTGAGAGAATCGGCCAGAGACAGCTGCCGTGGTCAAAGACTACTGCTCCTAAAATGCCCTACACTTTTCATTTGCATTCAAAAACACTGGCTGAACTGTTGTGCATTTGTTGTGCATTCTAGGAATGTTTTTTGATTAACAAAAGAAAAAAAAAGTTGAAAGATTAACAGTAGGCCTAAATGTTTATTGAAACACTATCCTAAACCTGATGAACGCGACCCTCTCGTGAACATACCACACTCACTGGCCAATCAGTGGAGGAATCCGTTAAACACAATCTGACTGCAAAATTTCCCACTGTTGAAACGGCCATGAGAGAAAAGTACTGCTACCTGCATCACCATTATACGTGTTCTCCCTGTAATACAGCGAGTAGAAAATAGAACCCTGCTCTTTGCTCCAGGTTCCGCACCATGTGAGTATTATTCTGTAGTGACATCATAATTGTGCACCTCATGTGAATGAGGCCCAGGCTGCTTGGCTCAGTGGTGTCTCTTGTGTTGCCTGTTTGGAAAAACAAAAAAAAGGGGCCTGATCTGACCTGAAATGTTCCAGAATCAGCCATTTAAAATCGGTTTGGTCCCACTGAAAGGTAGTCAACCAGGAAGTCGTGCCGACAAAGCTACACCGCAACAGCAGCGGTTCCAAAACACGGATGCGTAGGTAACACATACTGACCGCCACCACACCGTGCTCACCCACACACACAACCATGGTTTTTTCCTTTTTTTTTAAAAAAAAGTGCTCTTTGACACCCCCATGACCCCGAGTGACCCCATGATGATCAGAGGCTGTGAAGAGGGCCCGATGGGTGACCTTGGGCCATTCTAGGTGACCTTGATAGAGGACTTCTTGTGGACGCAGAGCAGGGTGACGTAGGGCACCCCGATGAAGGCCCACCGCTCGCTGGGCCAGAACTTGACCACGGGCCCCTGCTCTGGGGCCTCGGACGCCGCGTCGAAGTAGGCGAAGCACACGCAGCCCAGGTAGGACGCCAGGCAGATCAGGATGTGCCTGTGGAAGAGGAGGAGAGGAGAGAGGGAGGAGAGAGGGAGGAGAGGAGAGGAGAGGAGAGGAGAGAGGGAGGAGAGAGGGAGGAGAGGAGAGGAGAGAGGGAGGAGAGAGGGAGGAGAGGAGAGGAGAGAGGGAGGAGAGGAGAGGAGAGGGGAGGAGAGAGGGGAGGAGAGAGGGGAGGAGAGGAGAGGACAGGAGGGGAGAGAGGGGAGAAGAGAGGGGAGGAGAGGAGGAGAGAGTACAGGAGAGAGGGAGGAGAGAGGGGAGGAGACGAGACGAGAGGAGAGAGGGGAGGAGAGGAGGAGAGGGGAGGGGGAGGAGAGGAGGAGGAGAGAGTACAGGAGAGAGGGAGGAGAGAGGGGAGGAGAGGAGAGAAGAGGAAAGAAGAGGAGAGTGGGGAGAGGAGAGGAAAGAAGGGAAGAGAAGAGGAGAGGAGAGGAGAAAAGAGAGGAAAGGAGAAGAGAGAAGAGGACAGGAGAGGGGAGAAAAAGAGGAGGTAGGAGGGAGGAGAATGTATGGGAGAAGATGACAACAGAAGAACAGAGCATGGAGAAAAGAACCATTAGAACCAGCCAAACATACACACACACAAACACACACACACAGACACACTGCTAAGCTGGATTCACCAATGCAAAATATCTACAGACATGCCCTCTAGCACAGGCCCGGAGCACTGAGCAGCATCCCCCAAACACTGCTCACATGCTAACCATGCAGAACAGGACAGCCGTGCACTTAAACCTACATGACACAGCAGTCAGGCTGATTAGCTAAGTGCCCTCGTCACTGTGTGTGTGTGTGTGTGTGTGTGTGTGTGTGTGTGTGTGTGTGTGTGTGTGTGTGTGTGTATGTGTGTGTGTGTGTGGCACTCTCAGGAGCCAGTGGGACCGTGGGTGCGTGCATGGTAGAGGCCCGTCGCAGCAGAGACACAGGGGAGCTCTCTCCAGCCACGGAGCAGCAGACATGAAAGCGCTCGAGTGTCACGCAAACACAGCTCCCCCCAACACTCCAAACCCAACACTCCAAACCCAGCTCCCCCCAACACTCCAAACCCAGCTCCCCCCAACGCTCCAAACCCAACGCTCCAAACCCAACGCTCCAAACCCAACGCTCCAAACACAGCTCCCCCCAACGCTCCAAACCCAACGCTCCAAACCCAACGCTCCAAACACAGCTCCCCCAACGCTCCAAACCCAACGCTCCAAACCCAACGCTCCAAACCCAACACTCCAAACACAGCTCCCCCCAACGCTCCAAACACAACGCTCCAAACACAGCTCCTCCCAACACTCCAAACCCAGCTCCCCCCAACGCTTCAAACACAGCTCCCCCAACGCTCCAAACCGAACACTCTAAACCCAGCTCCTCCCAACACTCCAAACCCAACGCTCCAAACCCAACGCTCCAAACCCAACGCTCCAAACACAGCTCCCCCCAACGTTCCAAACCCAACGCTCCAAACCGAACACTCTAAACCCAGCTCCTCCCAACACTCCAAACCCAACGCTCCAAACACAGCTCCCCCCAACGTTCCAAACCCAACGCTCCAAACCCAACGCTCCAAACCCAGCTCCTCCCAACGCTCCAAACCCAACGATCCAAACCCAATGCTCCAGACCCAACGCTCCAAACCCAACGCTCCAAACCCAGCTCCTCCCAACACTCCAAACCCAGCTCCCCCCAACGCTCCAAACCCAACGATCCAAACCCAATGCTCCAAACCCAACGCTCCAAACCCAACGCTCCAAACACAGCTCCCCCCAACGTTCCAAACCCAACGCTCCAAACCCAGCTCCTCCCAACGCTCCAAACCCAACGATCCAAACCCAATGCTCCAGACCCAACGCTCCA
>NW_027468640.1:8869893-8877393 GCF_046254945.1 Alosa pseudoharengus
TGGCCACAACAGAGAGCATTCCAGAGAGTCATTTCTATCCTCCCATCCCAGTCCCAGTCCCACTGCCACTCCTCACGTGGTTTTCCCTTTTTTAAAAAAAAAAAAAGAACATCCCAAAGAACAACTTCTCTCTTCCTGTGGACGACTTGTTCTTTCTCTCTCTCTCCCCCTCTCTCTCTTTCTCTCTCTTGTTCTCTCTCTTGTGTTCTCTCTTTCTTGTTCTCTCTCTCTCTCTCTCTCATTGAGAAGCATGCATAGAGACAGTAGGCCTCGTGCCTAAGCAAGCAGTGAAGTTGCAGCATGCATTGCAAATGGTTGCCAGAAGAAATGAATGGGGAACGCTGCAGTGGCAGAGACTGTGGCCGGAGAGGGGCTACACACACGAGGGGGGGGGGGGGGGTCAGATGCTCAGCCTGGGTGTGTGTGTGTGTGTGTTCATACGTGTATGTGGTGGTGTGAGAGACAGTGTGCATGTGCAATAGAGAGAGAGTGTGTGTGTGTGTGTATGTGTGTGAGACAGAAAGAGAGATTGTGTGTGCGTATGTGTGTATGTGAGATAGAAAGAGTGAGTGAGAGAGAGAATGTGAGGGAGAGAGGAAGAGACAGAGAGAGAGAGTGTGTGAGTGTGTGTGTAGAAAGAGAGAGTGAAACAGAGAGGGTGTGTGTGTGTGTGTGTGTGTGTGTGTTTCTTGGCCAGTGTGGACCGAATCACAGGGGGGTGAGAGGAGAGGGTTTGGGAGGTTCTCACAGGAGAGAGAGAGAGAGAGAGAGAGAGGGAGGACAGGACCGCTTCTGTGTCCTTAAGAGAGAGAGAGAGAAAGAGAAGAAAAAACATGACTTTTCAAAAGAGCCTGTGTGTGCTGCACTCTATGCTCGACTCTAAGATTTATAACTTCTCTGTATACGGCCACTGGACACACACACACACACACATGCGCACACACACACAGAGAGAGAGAACATGCTGTGTCAGGAATACAAAGAAGGAAGTTCTTACTGCACCTGGGCTTTTGGCTACTGGGAGATAAGCTACAGCCAGTAATGCAAGAGGGCTCCTAATCTGGGGTAATGTTTTAGGTAAATCCTGAACGGATATGCTTTTCCTTTGAGTGGGGTGCAAAACAAGATAACCTAATTTAAGACAGTAGCAAGCATCTGGAACTCCCACTGGGATTTTTTTTTTTTTTTTAAGAAAAGCTGATTACATGGGGTCCAGTGTGAAGAATCTACTGGTCCAAACAACACAAACATTGTGTAACACCAACACCATGTCCAGCTCGATTTCCCAAAGCACTTAACGGTTTCCCTGCGTCTTGCGTCTACACACACAAGCCTCTTTGAAAACAAGGAAAAGAGAGTTGACAAAGGGTCATGACCCCTTCATAACTCCGTTAGGTCCCCCATGAAAACAGACCCTGGGTCTCTTGTGTAAGCCTAGCCTACACTATCTTCGACTTCGGGTTACTGTCGGTCAAAGCCTGGTGTGCAGGAAAACTAACGGGCAACTTACCGACCACAACCAACAGCATCCAAATGATGTAAATACCACTGTTGAAATGCTCAGCATACTGACGGAACAGGCACATCAAAATAGGAGGCAAGATGAAAAATAAGATGTTGCTAATCTGGAAATAGAAAACACACATACAAAAAGAGTCACTAAAAAACATCGAGGAAACCATAATGACAACAAAGCATCCTTGCACAGTGGAAGGAGGAAGAAAAAGACTAGATAACTTTAGCCTACAGGATGTTTAGCCTGTTTTTTATTACAACATCATATGAAATGATAGCTTATTAACATTCACGGATAACCATCGGCAAGGCATTATTCTACTTAATTTATAAACCTTTAAACATCTCAACAAAAAGACAGCGTCAGAAAACGAGAACAAAGCATGCACCAGTGCCAACAGACAGCATCTCAAGCAACATCATACCGTGTTATAGAACTCCGCTATTCCAGGATAGATCATATAATTCCCCTCGCACCAGTCAACTTCCGAGCTTCCAGCTTGGAGATGGTCCCAGAATAGGACATTCATTTTCTCCCGAGTGTTTAAATATGAACTTCAAAGCCAGTGTCAAGTGAAGTCCGTCGGAACAACAACAGCAGGTAGCCTAACCAAGTAGACTGACCCGATTACTGTTGACAACTGCTAGCGGATAATGGTTTCGACTAGAAAGGAGAAGAAACCGCTTCGCTACAAGTAGACAAGTGAATGCGTTGGCTTCTGCAAATGTCCTCTAAGCGCATGGATACTGCGATGGTGACTGACAAAGCGATGCTTGGAGCTCCTTGGCTGACTGATCTGCGGTCCTGCTGTCATCCTGCTCTACAGACGAGAGCCGATCCGCTGCGCTGTCTACCTCATCTTCTATCCGGAGATTTCACAGCAACATGTGATCCGCGCATGCGTACCAGGCTATTTCAACAACAGCTGCACACTCACAGACAATGTTCGCTGAATGCATTGCATTTCTGGAAGCAGTTGATATAGAAAAACTATTGAACATAAACACAAACTTAATTTAACGAAAATAGGCCTACCCAAAGATGTTGACCTAATGGCAGCCGTAGTCATAGGCGACACCTTGTGATACATCAATTGATAAGCCTAGAAGAAATAGGTAGGCCTAAATGTTTCTGCATGGTCATGCAGTTTTTCAGGCATTAGGAATTGTGTAGTTTTTGTCATGTCGTGGGATACCAGTTAGGCGACACGCACTTAAATTAATTAAGCATATCTAGGCCACGTCTCCGCGTCTTTCCTCCCTAATCAGGATTTCCGAGGCAAAGTACAATGTTCTGGAGAAGCGTCATCACTGGCCAAATATTTCCCGTCAGCTTCCATTCATAGGCACATTGTTGACATTCCCGAGAAGTTGGCAGCTGTTTACAGGATGGCCATGTTCTAGCCAAGCAGAAACATGAGAACATTAACACCTGGCAACCACATGTTTGTGAGGACATCAGATAGCCTATGGCCAGTCCACATTATTCAGGAACACCCAAGGTAAACAACACACATTACATCAGCAGTTTAGATGAGTTTGATTACTACATGTTCTAAGAATAAACCACTCATTGGGGAACAGTTGAATAATTTTGCATCAGAAGTTTCACAACATAGTCACTTTTATGGAGAAAAGTTCTGGGACACAAACCCATTTAATCACTGAATTCATGTGTTAATTTCAGACCCATGGCCACAGGTGTACCAAATCATGCGGTCTGCATTCTGGGTCTGGGTCGTCCTCAAGAGCTCAGTGATGATAATGTCACAAGGTTTACAAATCAAGGTTGTTACAGACATGGTTAGGTGAGGTGTGGAAGACCTTGCCTGGACTGCACAGAGCCCTGACCTCAATCCCAACACCTTTGGGATAAACCAACGGATATTGCGAGCCAGGCCTTCCCATCCAACATCAGTATGTAGGATCACACACAATCTTGTGGCCTTCCCAGAAGAGTGGAAGCTATTCTAGCTATATAGCTATTCTATATTTAGAAAGGGTTGTCAAGTTCCTATAGGTGTAATGGCCAGGTATCCCAATATTTTTGTCAATATAATACACATCTCTCTCTCTCTCTCTCTCTGTCTCAAACACACACACACACACGTCTTTTCCATTTCTGTGGGGGCCGCTGCTTTGAGATGAAATTGTGCTGACAACTTTTGTTCAAATTCTAGCTTTGTTTCACTGCTGACTAGAAATTAAAAAGTTGCACACACACAAAATTATTATAACATAAACAGGAACTTCCACCTGCCCTTCGAATTTACAGGCAGCAAGACCCCATATAATACTCCTTATAGGGAAAAACAGCATTACCATAAGATGTCTAGACCCCATATACTGTACTAATCCTCAAGCCCAATTCACATCAAAGATTCGCGACAGCACAAAATCATTGCAGAAAGGAGTTGCAGCAGTGTGAATTAAATGTTGCACGTCGTTGCCAGCTGTTGCAAGCCGTCGCAAAGCTTTCACCATGTCTAGCTGCAGTTGCAAGGTTTTAGAATGTTGCAGCAGCAGCTCATCTAGCAAATCACAAATCTTTGGTGAATGGGAAAAACAGCAATTAGAACTAGAATTAGAATTAGAACTAGAATTGGAACTAGAATTCTCCACTGGACGCTACAGCTGCCTCAAACTCAACTGCTGGCTGTCAAGGGGCTGTTGAACGGAGTGAAACTGAGCTGACACGCAGATATGCATCAAGCTGTGGGATGTTTAGGGTGTAAACATCCCCCAAGACGTCTCCCTTTGTCCCGCTCCTGTGGGAGACATTGACCTTGTGTGTGTGTGTGTGTGTCAAAATGGGTCTTCAAACTACAGGGAACAGAAGACACTTGGAGAGAGAGGAGACGTGGGATGACTGGCTTGATTAGTAGGCAAAAAATGAAAATGTTTCCGTATATATATCACTCTGGGGATACATATGTAAACAGTGTTTAAGTACTGTGCATTTCACACTTCCTGTTTGTTTCAACAGTTTGAGGACATATTGGAGCTATTTGAAAAACATCACAGGAATTTTACAGACACACAGACATCTCAGAAACTGTCCTTAAAGGTGCCATGTGTAATGTCCGCCAAAAATCAATTCATACTCCACATTCCATAAAAGATGGGGGCAGTATACCTCCAGAAAGTGAGCTGGTTTACCCTAGAGTAACAACCGAGACTCGTGTATTGCAGTTTGGCTAGCGGTTATGTTGTCCGCATACTGCCTCCGATGGCCGAAACTGGTATTATGACACCTGTCGGGCTGTGGCTAGTAATTTAGCATGCTAATTCAGGTTGATATCTCTGCAGCACTATACCTTGTTATTTTTTTAATGACATCATCGCCCTAATTTCTTCTCATTCTTTTGATGCGTGTAGCTCATCTTTTGGATATTTTTACCTCAATTCTTACACATGGCACCTTTAATAAATAGATCATCATTGTGCTATATTGTGTTTGATGGTCTTGTAATGATAAATGTCAATTGAACTGTACCTTTTAAAAACACCTGCCCCATAACTGCCCAGCTCAGCTGATGAAACAAAGCAGGCTACATAAAGTCTGTCCGCAGACAGAGGGTCAGAATGGGCCACCACATACCACGGCCTTAGCCTTAAGCCTCAGTATCGGCTATCCCCAGGGCTATGTGCTGAGTCCCTTGCTCTACACCCTCTACACACACGACTGCTCCCCTGTCCATCACAGCAACACCATGGTGAAGGGGCTCATCTCCAGAGGGGGCGGTGAGTCTGCCTACAGAGATGAGGTGGAGCGGCTGTCAACATGATGCAGGGCCAACAACCTCCTCAACACCTCAAAGACCAAGAAACTCATCATAGACTACAGGAGAAAGAAAACAGAGATCCCACCATTAATCATCAGCGGGGACTGTGTGGAGAGGGTGGCAGACTTTTGCCTCCTGGGCGTCTACATGGAGGAGAGCCTATCCTGGAGTGTGAACACCTCTGAGCTGCTAATAAAAAAGGCCCAGCAGACTGTACTTCCTGAGAACACTCAGGAGGAATAACACCACACAAAGACAGCTGGTGTCCTTTTACTGTGCCTCCATTGAGAGCATACTAACATATAGCTCAGAGGAAAGCGTTCCAGAGGGTCAAAAAGATCGTCGCCTGCCATCTCCCCACACTGGAAGAACTACACAGTTCCCGTTGTCTCAAAAAAGCTCAGAACATTATAAAGAACACCCACCATCCCGGTCACTCCGTTTGAACTGTTGCCTTCAGGCAGACGGTACAGATCAATTAACGTTAGGACAAATAGACTTAAACAGTTCCAGTTGGGTAGGCCTATTTTCGTTCAATTAAGTTTGATCCAACTGTAATAACCACCCTCAATGCTGCAAAAAGAATGTGCAAAAAGTATGCATGTCTGTAGTTGTATGTTTATACTGTTTTCAATGCCTGTGTTCATACTGTTTTTTATGCAATGACTGTGTGTTTATGTATATGTTATATGTTTCTATTTATTTCTAACATTACCACTTAAATTATATCTTTATAGACCCAATTAATGATGCACTGACTGGAGAACACTTTAAATTTCATTGTACCTGTGACAATGACAATAAAGACCTATTCTATTCTAGGTTTGTATTTGTTTGTTTACCATTGTATCCTAAAAAAACACAGATAGCACCACGGCAACACACACTCACATTGTTATCGGAAACACAGCGGCTAACAGTTGTTGTCATGCTCTTCCTTTTCCTGTTACCACAGACATGACACATGTACTTGGTTTCTTAACCAGCAATGTTATTGACTTTTGGTTTGTTTTCATTGAAGTTGATATGATAACTTTGTTGTTTTTCTGGACTGGGCTAGAAAGGCATGTTTTTATTTGGTTTGCCAGAATTGGTTTTGATAGACATTTCCTTGTTTCTCTAAGATTGTTTTTTGTTACACATTAATTTGTTTTGCCATGCTACTATTTAACACCCAGGCTAGCTATTTAATACAAATTGCGTTGTTTTTACATGATACATTTTGATATATAGTGAGTCGTTATACTAGACTCTTTAATCAATACATAGAGGAGATTGTTCTTCGCCTCGTCTCAAAATAATATTTGCATGTAAGGTGTCTACTCCAATCTCGTGGGTCTGACAGTCCCTCCCAATATCAGTCATCGACTTCGGGGCTGCCGTGTGACTGTGTACTGGTTAACTAGTTAGGGAATACAACTTGTGACTGAAGGGTGGCTGGTTCGATCCATGAGATGCCTTTGAGCTAGGCATAACCCCCAACTGTTCTGTTCCCCCAATGCCCCAGTAATGGCTGCCCACTACTCCTAGTGTGTGTGTGTGTGTATGTTCGCTAACCACCATGAATGGGTCAAATACAGTGGAAGAATTTCCCTCAGGATGAATAAAACGATCAATCTGCCTTAAATAAAACCAGAGAGGCTCCCCTAGTTCAATCATGTCCAAACTCATTTATTGCAGTATATTTCTGTAGGCGTAGACCAACATTCATTCCACAGGACGGTACAGAAGGGAATTGACATGGTGGAGGCCTTAAAAGAGCCCCCTCTCCTCCTCCTCATACCCAGACCTGGTCCACAGGGGCCCTGGAGGGTTGTGGTTTTAGCCATAAAGCTGGATTTAAAAAGTTTCACATAACTTTCCCATACATGGATTAAGGGTGGTAAGCCTAGTACTAAAGCCTAAGGATTGTAAGCCTAGTTAGCTTAAAGCTTATTAAAAACGACTACTAAAACTAAAAGCTTTTTCTCAGTAGAGATCTCCAATGAAGTCTTAACTCATTTAACCCATGTATAGGAAAGCGGTCCATGACCTGGACTGGGGGTCACCTCCATTGGCGGCCATTGGCCGTGCTGGGTCCAGGTCTGGTGGGTGTCGGAGGAGAGGATCAGCTTCTGTTGTCCACCTCTGAGGAAAGGACACAAGCAGACTGTACAAAATAAGGTGAGAAATCACTTGGTGTTAAAAGGTGTTAAACTGC
>NW_027468640.1:8894893-8899893 GCF_046254945.1 Alosa pseudoharengus
TAACTGCACAAAGTGTGCCTCCCCATTCACTTGAATAGGAAAATAGCTGCCCGATAACTGCCCAAAGTCCGTTACCAAGATGGCCGCCGAGTGCCTACAAGGACATTGGCTGTAGCTAGATGCCCTACGGAGCGCCACATTTCCCTGCTGTGTCAGTGACTTCACACATCCCACGCTCAACTGGCCAATTTCACTCTGCTCACTCCCACGCCAACACACAAGCTTCAATAACTAACCAGTGCTAGAGCTTCCAGTGGTCTCAATAACTAACCAGTGCTAGAGCTTCCAGTGGTCTCAATAACTAACCAGTGCTAGAGCTTCCAGTGGTCTCAATAACTAACCAGTGCTAGAGCTTCCAGTGGGGCAGCCGTGGCCCACTGGTTAGCACTCTGGACTTGTAACCGGAGGGTTGCTGGTTCGAGCCCCGACCAGTGGGTCGTGGCTGAAGTGCCCTTGAGCAAGGCACCTAACCCCTCACTGCTCCCCGAGCGCCGCTGTTGAAGCAGGCAGCTCACTGCGCCGGGATTAGTGTGTGCTTCACCTCACTGTGTGTTCACTGTGTGCTGTTTGTGTTTCACTAATTCACGGGTTAAATGCAGAGACCAAATTTCCCTCACGTATATATATATATATATACCCAAAGTATATATACTTATACAGTGGTCTCAATAACTAACCAGTGCTAGAGCTTCCAGTGGTCTCAATAACTAACCAGTGCTAGAGCTTCCAGTGGTCTCAATAACTAACCAGTGCTAGAGCTTCCAGTGGTGTCAAGGCCACCATCACCCAAACTCAACAGATTTAAGACAGCTCCTGGAGACATCAGACATTTTGAGGATTTGAGATGACCACAGACTCACTCGAGGGGATGAGAGCGCCCTCTTCAGGGCTGGAGGACCCCTTCATGGCCTGCTTGAACTGAGCCACTCCTTGGACCACGTTGCGCACTTTGGTCCACATGAACAGACCGCTGCGGTTCTGACTGGGCCAGGTGCTCTCCAGAACCGCCTGAGAGAGAGAGAGAGAGGGAGAGGGAGGGAGAGAGAGAGAGAGAGAAAGAGAGAGAGAGTGTGAGAGTATACAGTAAGGCAGAGGATAACAATACCAGGGATAGAGGGACACATCTAGAGACATAGAGTTGGTTAACAAGCACAGATTTATTGGGGGCATTAATCATCTTGGCACTGTGCAGAGGACCTCTGGTGAGCTACAGGTCCTCATTATTCAGCATGTGTGTGTGTGTGTGTGTGTGTATGGAGTGTGAATATGTGTGTGTGTGTGTGTGTGTGTGTGTGTGTGTGTATGGAGTGTGAATATGTGTGTGTGTGTGTGTGTGTGTGTGTGTGTATTTGAGAGTGTGTGTGTATGTGTATGGAGTGTGAATATGTGTGTGTCTGTGTGTGTGTGTGTGTGTGTCTATGTGTGCTCATGTCTGTTTGCCAATGTGTGTGTATGCAGTGTCACCAGGGCCTGGGAACTACATGGGAGAAAAGCTCAGAAACAAATCAGCCAGTGAGACTAGTTTACTGCTCAACCACACACTCCTCAATTCCATCAGAGAGGGGTGTGTGTGTGTGTTACATTGTTGCAGTAACCATAGGTGATATGTGTGTGTGTGTGTGTGTGTGTATGTGTGTGTGTGTGTGTGTGTGTGTGTGTGAGTGTTACCTTGTTGTAATATCCGTAGGTGATTGTGTGTGTGTGTGTGTGTGTGTGTGTGTGTGTGTGTATGTGTGTGTGTGTGTGTGTTACCATGTTATAATATCCGTAGGTGATTGTGTGTGTGTTACCTTGTTATAATATCCGTAGGTGATTGTGTGTGTGTGTGTGTGTGTGTGTGAGTGTTACCATGTTATAATATCTGTAGGTGATTGTGTGTGTGTGTGTGTGTTACCTTGTTATAATATCTGTAGGTGATTGTGTGTGTGTGTGTGTGTGTGTGTTACCTTGTTATAATATCCGTAGGTGATTGTGTGTGTGTGTGTGTGTGTGTGTGTGTGTGTGTTACCTTGTTATAATATCCGTAGGTGATTGTGTGATTGTGTGTGTGTGTGTGTGTGTGTTACCTTGTTATAATATCCGTAGGTGATTGTGTGATTGTGTGTGTGTGTGTGTGTGTGTGTGTGTGTGTTACCTTGTTATAATATCCATAGGTGATTGTGTGTGTGTGTGTGTGTGTGTGTGTGTGTGTGTGTGTGTGTGTTACCTTGTTATAATATCCGTAGGTGATGGCGTTGGGTTGGACACCAGCCTTTTTCATCTCCATGTGCACTCTGACGGCCATGACGGGCATTCCCCACAGACCACACAGCTGCATGACCACACGGTAGCACACCTATACACACCCACACACACACAGATCAGTACAATAACATATTTACAAGTCACAGAGTGTGAACACAATAGAAAGAAACACAGCACATTGTAGACACTACTGCATAGAAGTATCCAAGCACACACACACACACCTCATCCAGCATCTGCACCTCTGTGGTGTTTAAGCATTACATTGTAGGCCTGCTGCATGGCTCACGCTCACACACACATACACACACACACACACACACACACACGCACGCATGCGCACACACACAGACAGACACACGCACCCGCACACACACACACACAGACAGACAGACAGACAGACAGACAGACAGACAGACAGACAAACACGCACATGCACGCGCACACACACACACTCACACAAACACACACACTCACACACACAAACACAAACACACACAAACACACATACTCACCTCGTCCAGCATCTCCACCTCGGAGGTCCTGAGTTTGAGCAGCACGTTGAAGGCCTGCTGCATGGCGCGGGTCTTGGAGTGGGCGGAGCGAACGCTGGCAGGCAGGCAGATGAACCACATGCTGTAGCAGTGGCTGATCAGACAGCGCGCCCACAGCGGGGGGTTGCTATAGTGACGCCTCGCCATCTTCACCGCCAGTTTGATCTCCTGCAACGGGGGCCGCCAGTCATGTTTACAAACACACATCACACACATACAGGGTAAATAAATAAATAAGTAAATGAAATACAAATAAATACAAATTATATAGGTACAAATTTTAGTAATGGCTAATTAGCAATGTTTCCCAGTTCCTAGTTCCAGTTCTGTGCTGCTGGTTGACAACAGTAAAGCTAATGCTAACGCTAACGCTATGGAAAACAACTGTTCACACACCAAGATGACCATGAGCATGTTTTAGCAAGTGTGATGAGTATAAACCACACAAATCACATGCTTACTCAGACCCTCTATACGTGTGTGTGTGTGTGTGTATGTGTGTGTGTGTGTGTGTGTGTGTGTCTGATTATCCAGTTAATGCATGGGGGCAGTTAATATGGTATTAATATGGTTTTGTTTCTTTTAACTTGCATAAAACACTGTCCTGTGGCTTATTACACAATACACAGGAAATTACTGTAGTGTATCTGAGTGGGTGTGTCTGTGTATGGTTGAGTCTCCGTCTGTGTGCATGTATATGTGTGTGTGTGTGTGTGTGTGTGTGTGTGTGTGTGTGTGTGTGTGTGTGTGTGTGTGTGTGTGTGTGTGTGTGTGGTTACGTGTTGCGCGTGTGTGCACATTTCCCTGGAAAGTGCTCCGCCTTGAGTCTGAGTCCCAGTGAACAATGTCCAGACACACACACACACACACACACACACACACACACACACACTGCGAGATCCAGACTTCATATACCACATCCTGCACTTCCACCCACACACTGAGTATGTGTGTTCAGAGATCTTGTCATCTGCTGAGATTGCCAGTGTGTGTGTGTGTGTGTGTGTGTAGATATATCTTGTCATCTGCTAAAACTGGCAGTGTGTGTGTGTGTGTGTGTGTGTGTGTGTGGATATGTGCATGTGTATGCGTGTGTGGATGTGCATGTGTGTGTGTGTGTGTGTGTGTGTGTGTGTGTGTGTGTGTGTGTGTGTGTGTGTGGATATCTGTGTGGATGTGCGTGTGTGGATGTGCATGTTTGTGTGTGTGTATAAGTGCACGTTTGTGCGTGTGTGGATGTGCATGTGTGTGTGTGCATGGATATATGTGTGGATGTGCGTGTGTGGATGTGCATGTGTGTGTGTGTGTGAGTGTGTGGATATGTGAATCTATGTGCGTGGATATGTGCATGTGTGTGTATGGCCATGTGCAGATATGTGCATGTGTATGTGTGTGGATATGTGTATGTGTGTGTGTGTGTGTGTGGATATGTGTATGTGTGTGTGTGTGTGTGTGTGTGTGGATATGTGTGTGTGTGTGTGTGTGGCTATGTGCGCGTGCTCGCGCGCGTGTGTGTGGATATGTGCGTGTATGTGTGTGAGTGAATATATCTTGTCATCTGTTGGGATTGGAAGCCCTGAGGTGTCACCAGTGGGGTAGGCAGATGGCATCACTGAGACCCAAATGATTATATCTGGAGCTACGCTGGTGCATTATGGGCTGTTGCATTGTGGGAGGATTATATCTGGAGCTACGCTGGTGCATTATGGGCTGTTGCATTGTGGGAGGATTATATCTGGAGCTACGTTGGTGCATTATGGGCTGTTGCATTGTGGGAGGATTATATCTGGAGCTACGCTGGTGCATTATGGGCTGTTGCATTGTGGGATGATTGTGGGCAAACTGCGGACAATCGAGTATGCTGCAAGGAATTGTGGGATAATGCGATACTGGGTGGCGTATGGACCAGGAAGTGTAGTGCACTGTCAGTATATATATCTATGGGGGCACCCAATGTCTAGCAGGTGCAAGATGTAGTTAAGTACTATCGGATGTTGATGGGGACCTCGATAATCAGTGTGTGTTCTGCAGGGAATCATGGGACATTGGTCAGCTACAGTGTAGTTTTGTATGTAAAAACTCACTGGAGGGGCATTCGTTGGTCAAATAAAATAAAATATTTTTATAGTTTGAGTGTGCAACGACACTTTTTTTTCTTTGTTTGTTTGAAGTCTTTAATGAGTTGGTCATCACCTTAGCAAG
>NW_027468640.1:8917393-8934893 GCF_046254945.1 Alosa pseudoharengus
CACAAGGTACACAAGTGACTGAGTAACTGAGTGTGTGTGTGTGTGTGTGTGTGTGGGAGAGAGGCACACACTGGTAAGAAAGTAAACAAAGACATAGAGGAGAGCATTTGTGAGGAATGTGCACGTGAGTTTGTGTAAGTGTGTGTTCACACATAACTCAGGGAGGGAAACGAGAACAGAGATGGAACAGAGAGAGACGGAGAACACTGAGGAACACGGAGAACACATGAAGAACGGAGTGCAGAGGCAGAACTGAGGACACACAGAACAGAAGGAACAGTGACAGAACAGAGAGAACTAAGTATAGACGGAACGGAGAAGGAACAGAGAACTAAAAACAGACACAACAGCACACTAACACTGTCTGGTGACACTAGCACGCTAACACTCTCTGGTAAGACTAACACGCTAACACTGTCATACTAACACTGTCTGGTGACACTAGCACACTTACACTGTCTGGTGAGACTAGCACGCTAACACTGTCTGGTGAGACTAACACGCTAACACTGTCACACTAACACTGTCTGGTGAGACTAGCACGCTAACACTGTCTGGTGAGACTAACACGCTAACACTGTCACACTAACACTGTCTGGTGAGACTAGCCCGCTCACTGTCTGGTGAGACTAACACGCTAACACTGTCTGGTGACCAGGGCTTTGAACCGATTTTTTTCCCCAATTGGTTCGTTCGGAACAGAAACGGAATTATAACGTTTCCGGTTATTAGTTCCACCAATAAACTGACGTTCCCGAACCGGTTAGAACAAAAAAATACTGTTCCCGGAACGGTTAAATTCGTTCCTGTCAGCTGTTTAATGCTATAGAATTATGTCACATCTTTCTCATCCAGCTTAAACCAAATGTAATAATATTACAACCATTATTACATAATAATAATTATATTATTAATAATAATAATAATAATTAAATAGGCCTACAATTATTTCAAATGTGTAGTTTATTGTTAAAAGAGAAAATTTCCACACAAACGTAACGACATTATTAAGACACGTGGTTATGCCACTCGGGCAACAACAAATTCCAACTGTCGGGAGGAAAGGCCATCCAGTAGGCCTAATGTTCGCTAGTCCATCATTAACGTGGAGTTGACAAATATAGCTATTGATATTGTGTTTGGAATGAGGGTTTTAATTAACGATGGATCGTAATTTACCTCTTATTTAAGATGTGGAGTGGAGACTTTGTAATCCACCACTCTCTCTCCATTCAGTCAGCGAATGTCTGATGTGATATCACACAGGAAGTGAACCTCAGCCGTCATGGTAACGTGCGCAGGAAAAAAAATACTTTTTTTTTTTTTAGACAACGAAAACTTTGAGGAACGAAATAAAACCGGTATTAACCGGTTACCATTATTTTTAAATAAGTGTTCCTGTTCCAGAACATAAAAAATAATAACGTTTCCGGTTTCGTTTCTGTTCCCTGTAAAATACAAAAAGTTCCCGGTTTTCGTTTTCGTTCCTTGAACCGGTTCAAAGCCCTGCTGGTGACACTAGCACATTAACACTGTCTGGTAAGACTAGCACGCTAACACTGCCTGGTGAGGCTAACACACTAACACTGTCACACTAACACGGTCACACTAACACTGTCTGGTGACACTAGCACGCTAACACTGTCTGGTGAGACTAGCATGCTAACACTGTCTGGTGCGACTAACACATTAACACTGTCACACTAGCCGCAAAAAAGTATCGTCTTAGCTAATTACATACTACACATAAACTATACAAAACATAAACAACAACAACATATTGTTATAGTTATAGTTATACAAATGATATTGTTGGGGCTAACTTTCAGAATGATTTTGAGAATGATAAAAGCTAACAGCCAATGAGAATCCATTAAAGTTTAGCCACCACATTCATGAACACAAAGAGAGACTTTCCTTATCGTTGGTCAGTGTGGACGCTTTTATCATTATAGTTATAGTTCCTGGTGTGAACGGCCCTTAACCCTGTCGGGTGAGACTATCCCTGATAGCCCTGATCCCAGGCTAGTCCCTCAGCACCAGGACGCCACCGGGCTTCAGAAACAGCTCTAATTAAAGGAGATGGAGGCTATTTCTGAATTCAGAGGCAAAACCTGTCTCAAGTTTTCCATTGACAACCTCCACTTTTAGAGGACTAGCCTGTGGAGGCCCATGGGCAGAAAGAGAGAGAGGGAGAGAGAGGGGGGGGGGGGGGAAAAAGAAAGAAATAGGGATGGAGAGAGAGTAAGAACAAGACAGCAAGAGGAAGAGAGAGGAGAAAGAGGGAGAGTGGGAGAAAAGTGGGAGAGATGAAGAGGGAGAGAGACAGACAGAGAGAAAGAGAGAGAGGGGAAGAGAAAAAGAAAGAAATAGGGATGGAGAGAGAGAGGAAGAGGGAGTACAGAAAGCGAGCATTCTTGTGGACGTTTCAGCCGTATGTCTTTCAGCAGTGACTGAGTCACCGTTGGCAGTGACACGAGCAGTGGAAAATCTGCCTTTCTGAAATGCTGGCAGCGCTCACACACTCATACACACACACACAGTGAGCGTTTAACCACATTCCCCTTCAGCGAAGCAGATGAGAGGCCGCAGTGTGTTATCAGGACTGGGCTGTCGAGTGGAGATGGTTAACACTCCAGCAGCATCTACAGTAAAGGCGTCTGCATACTCGCCATTCCCGACCTGTAGCGCTACAATGTGATGTCACGGGAGCGCCGTAACCATTTATACTCGCGTGTGGTGGTCGAGACACTAGTTGCAATATTCTCCTGAACAGAGGTGTCGCCGTTGTGAAAAGGCTATCGCTACCTACGTTACACAGTAGAAGAAACAGTCAGTAGCATTGACGATTCGAAAGACTGCTGTTCACCAGCCATAGAAATAAACAATTTCTAGGCTACCTGTGAACCTCACCAATTCCACGAAGACCAAACTGGACCCATGGTCATTTTCTGACCCCACTCACCGCCCATCTGTCTCTCTCTCTTCCTTTCTCTCTCTCCCTCCCTCTTCCTCTCTCTTCCCCTCTCTGTCTCTCTGTCTCTCTCTCTTTCTCTCTCTCTCCCTCCCTCTTCCTCTCTCTCTTCCCCTCTCTGTCTCTCTGTCTCTCTGTCTCTCTCTCTTTCTTCCTCTCTCTCTCTCTCTCTCTCTCCCTTCAATTCAATTCAATTCAATTCAATTCAATTCAATTCAATAAGGTTTATTGGCATGACCACACAAATAGAAAGTGTTGCCAAAGCACATAGAAATACAGAAACAGAGTAAATCTCTCTCTCTCTTACTCATTTCTGAGAAAAGCCGGGAGAGCAGAGAAGCTATCTGATTTCTTTATAAAACATTGGATGAGTGTGCAGTCCTGGACTAAGTTTCAAACTCTGGACGACTGTGTTGTCCTGAACTAAGTTTCAAACTCTGGATGAGTGTGTAGTCCTGGACTACGTTAAAAATCTGGGAAAATGTGTAGTCCTGGACTTAGTTGAGTTAACAATTGCCATGAGAGTGGCTGACCATGGAAAGACTTAGGACAAAGCCCTGTTGGTGTCTGTGGGAATAACACACATACATACACACAGAAGCAGGGCTTAGTCCTTGCAAACACACACACACACACACACGTACGCTTTAAAAGGGCAGACCACCACAGGTCTTTCATCAGCTAGTTTCCCTGGCAACCAGGGGCATTCAAGATGTCAGACTTTCACATGTCCCCGTCATATTGTTTCACCCAACACATGTTGTCCCTAACTTTCCCTCAGTGATGTCCACCCAACACATGTTGTCCCTAACTTTCCCTCAGTGATGTCCACCGCGCTTCTGCTTAGCGCTCCAGTGCTGTACGGGGGGAGGACCGGTCATGCGGTAAAAAGGAAGGGATCGCCCGGGGAACACACAGATGTTTAGCTTGCTTATTTTATTATTTATTTATTTATTTAATTAATTAATTTAAAATGGTGCAGTACATGCATGATGAGGATATAACCTCATCAAAACGTTAGAGTCCATGGTGGGAGATTTGTCACTTCAGCCGATAACTCCCATGTTGAATATGAGCCCTCTTTTGGCATCTCTCCTGCAGCACTTAAAGGTGCAGTCCTCGATTACAAACACAATCCAAAGCACTTTTGGTCAAATTCAGCCGATTTGCGTTTATCCTCATGCTTTTCAAAGCGTCCCTTCTGTGCATGCTCAATAAACAAAGCAAAACAAACTCTGGTAACTATAAACAATCCTGCATTTGTACAAACAAACTAGGCCAGACTGCCTCATATACTATATCAGCCAATCAAAACATAGCTTTCTCGAGCATTTAGGGGGTGGGGGAAAATTAAGTGGCTGTTGATAAATATAGACCCTTTCAACAATAAAAACAAAAACAATGCTTGAACGTTCTATTTGGTTCCCAATCTAATTCCTCTGCATAGATATATACACTAGATGTCGCCTTCTGCTTCTCAGCATGCGTCAACACCGCCGCCATCTTTGTACAGGGATCTGAAGCGCTAAACTAGTTCTCCTGTATTGTCAGTGTTACCTATTTAGCGACGTTTGGCCACCCCCAGCGATAGAAAACCTTTTTAGCGATTAGCGACAAATTTGGGAACTTCTCACAATGATGGCAGATCGGCTTCTTTGTTGTTGAAACGTAAAACAATCACCTTTCTTATGGCTTTGTCATTTATGAATTCAGCTACATCTCGTTTGCCCATGGCACTGACCCATGATTATAAAAGTAACGACTGGCGTAGCCTATGTAGTAGCAGAGGTAAATGTTCTACAGATCTACAGCAACTTCTGGTGAGATTACAACTTACATGAGTAAACGAGACGAGGGGTATGTGGCCTCAACCAGAGCCTGTCTATGAAGAGCCTGTTTACTTTCATTGTATCGAACCTGGTTGCAGTTTACTCATTGTTCCTCTAGAGGCCGCCGCTAGCTAGTGCAGAATGAATGGGAGTCTATGGGGCTAGACGGGTAAAATGTATCTTTATTATCGTCTTAAGCTTAGTTTTCTCTAGACTCAACCATAAATACATGCCTGTCAGTTGGAACAACCCAAAAAACTAGATAATTGCTTGAGATTTTGACGATTTATGGTGATTTTATTTTCGCTAGATCATTGCCCAGATTGACGCTAATGTATTATAGAGGAGTGGATCACTGAATCAAGATGGCGTCTCGATTGACGCATTCGTTCCAATGAACAGCAGTAGTCAAGGCGACATCTAGTGTATATATCTATGATTCCTCTGCATTAAGATAACATATGGAATGTTAAAACGGAAGCCTTGTGGGGCCAACTATGATGCTGATAATGGAACTCTCTTGAAAGGGTCTATATATATATATATATGTACAGGGCTCCAGAGTGCGACCAATTTGGTCGCATATGCGACCTAATTTTTCAAAAGTGCGACTAAAAAAAATCGGAGGTCGCACCGGTGCGACCAGCTATTCGAGAGAGGAAAGAGTGTCCGCATTGAAACTCTACCTTTGGTTCAATAACAGACACATATTTGGCCAATATCGTGGTTTAAACAAATCACAGATAGTGAAGGGCGGGACCTCCCCTCTGATTGGCCGTGGCCCAGTGCCTGTGCGTAAATTTGAAAATGCGTGTGCTGCTGAGAGAGAGAGAGAGAGAGAGAGAGGGAGGTCAGAGACCCGTCAGATAAACAGAGTGGATGTAGTTGCATTACAGTGTGGTCACATAGGCCGAGATAAATGTCCCCTCTCCCCACTGCCTTTCAGCGGCTGGCAGCAGCAAACCGATCAGACGAGCCCGAGATGATCAAGTTTATCGTTGCCTACGATAGGCCTAGTGAAACTTCCCTTCACCAAGTTCAGTCCGAAATAATTATTCACCAGAAAAATAGTTTGAACGTAAACCCGACGTACAGGAATGCCACTTGCGCCAAATTTATAGGAGTCATTGCAGATGAAAAGACGTCTTAAAATTGCGAACAATGCATACAACGACCGAACGACAGAGATACAGATATCGCCGAAAAGGAGTGCGTCATTGACCGCAGTTACATGCAGGGAGTAACTCGGTTTTCAACAGCAATATTCGTTTTGCGCGCGAGTTGTGTAAACTCATTCTGATGGCATCAATCAATTTAATCCGTTATTTGCCGCAAACCGAATATCGCTGCTACGTTTAAAGCCCGAATATTCCCTGCATGTATACAGTGGTCATTGTGTACGGTGAATTGAATGGACACATTTAGATCGAGCATGGCAAGTCATTGCAATAGCCTATAATAATAGGCCTACCATTTCGTTACTGCATTAACCATGTTCTTATTGAAAATGTAAAAATACTAAAATTAAAAAGTAAATTGCATTGTGGGGCTGTCAAATGATTATTGCAATCATCATTGCAAAATCACATAAAAATCCCCCAGGCTACTTGGAACATCTCTTTAAATTGTGCTCAAATACATTTCTATGGAAGATGCTAGCATGGCGAGCTGGTTTAGCCAAGGCCTAAAGATCATGAAGGATAGTATGTAAAACATTGAGCCATAAGATGTGCAGTTTGAAGCCCTTAAAAGACGTGCACTGTTAATTTACTCACTGTTATTTTTATTTAATACATCTTGAGATGTTTTAAGTTTAAATTTCAGCTCAGTGAAGCACTTAAAGCACCAACACTTCATTATGTTACTTTTCTTGTAGAATTGTAAATCATAAGTCAAAGGACACCTATATAGGACAGTAATTAAGGAAAAAAGTGAACCTGCTGCGGTGTTAAATGCGATGTGGTTGAAAATTTGGGTGCACCTAACTTTTGTGCTGGTGCACCTAAGAAAAAAAGTTAGGCGCACCAGTGCAACCAGTGCAAAAAGTTAGTCTGGAGCCCTGAATGTATATAAAAAATAATAATAAAAAAAAACACATATTTCACCAGAATTAGGGACTACACCTTTAAGGAGAGTTCTCCACTATGAGAGCAACTCAGCAGCACATCACACTGTGAAAGTGCATTACGCAGACCTGTACAGCAGACCTGTCTGATAGGGAGGGGACCTCGGAGTCTTAGCAGCCACACGCAGCCTCACACACACACACACACACACACACACACACACACACACACACACACACACACACACACACACACACACACACACACAAGATGGAGGCCATAGAAAATGAAGGCCATGGCAAACCTGTGCCATGGCATAAAGGCCTAAGGGCTGAGCCTTGCATGGGAGTGTGCTTTTGTTATACGCACACACACATACAAACAAACACACACACACACACACACACACACACACTACATTCACTCTCAGCCATTAGGCGCCTCCAAGGCTCTGGTCATCTAATCCTCTGTTTACAACGCCACATTTCAGCTCAGGGTGTGTGGGGTGTAGTGTGCCTGTGTGTGTGTGTGTGTGTGTGTGTGTGTGTGTGTGTTTGGTACTGTTATGAAATCTGGTTTGGAGACCTCAAAGTAAGGGAAATGACTGTTGCTGACCTGGGCTTGACTGTGTGTGTGTGTGTGTGTGTGTGTGTGTGTGTGTGTGTGTGTGTGTGTGTGTGTGTGTGTGTGTGAGTGAAAGACAGATGGAGTGTTGATGCCTTTGTGTGAGTGGAAATAATGTGTTTCTCGAGGGGGAGGGGGTCATATACAGAAACGGAGACAAAGTTATAGAAATTAACTGTTTCTTCTATTTAATTCACATTCGCCTTTGGATGGTTCATCAGTGCAAACGTCTCACATAATTATTAACCCTATGATGCCTGCTCTGTTTTCAGGGCATTCTCACTACCTTTAGTGGTGCAAGGAGACTCCAGATATGTGGTGTGTGCCTTCCAGAAATAAATGCCATTTTTTATTTAGTGATGAAAAATTACCTTTCTGCGCTCCACATCTGTGACACGAGCTGATCTGACCTGACTTGACCCGAGCATGCGCAGTAGCCTGTGTGTGAACTCATGACCATTCTCTACAACAACTTTTTACTGCAATGAACAAAGCAAAGGCAAAAAAAGTGTTTCTTTGTCGAACAAAGTGGAAGCAGGAATTTGCTAGGATTTGCTATAGGACACATGATAGCATAGGATTATGAACATGCTTTGCCAGAGAGAAACACACGAAAACGTTGGGTAGGTTGAGCTATATGCGGTCACTTTGTCTGTTTATATAATGTGATCGCTTTGACTCAGAAAGATGTGCTTGTTATCAATGGATAGCTCTGTGTCTCTTTCATCTGACATGCTTGCCATATCTATGTGATCACGGGTTTGCGAGTAATCCAAACGAGAGTAATGGGTGCGCAGGTGAGCGGTATAGACTTTAAATATGATGCAATTTTATTTCATTCCAATGTTTTTTTACAATTTGAATTCTGAATCGTACAGACTAGTGCGAAAATCTCATTGGAAAGCCCCACTTCTGCTCTGTTATGAGATAAAGGTTTAATCTCGCTGCGATGAATAGTTCCGGAGCAATTTAACAGAGAAGAATGGCTGTGTTTTTTTGACACACTTTGCGTCAATAGGTCTCTAAGGGTTAAAGATTACAGTGGGACACTGTTAGTTCACTGACAGGCACAAAGTGTAGCCCGACTGCTTGAGATAGTAGGCACTATCAACCCCGTTTCTCTGTCTCTCACACACACACACACACACACACACACACACACACACACACACACACACACACACACACACACACACACACACACACACACACACACACACACACACACACACACACACACACACACACACACACACAACCAAAAGCTCGCTCGCGTGGTTAAGCAAGCTGGTAACAACCCCAAGTTCAAGAGCTGATAATGTTTTACAAGTGAGTGGATTCAGATGAGGGTGTCTGTTAAATAACTACACATACAGTATGTCAGTGCGAGAGGCAATCAGGGGAGAGAGATCAGAGCCCTGCTGCTTCCTGGCACGGTTTATTGGATTAAAATCACAGACAATGATGCAACAACCGCACAGACCAGTCTGAGATTCCAGACTAACTAGTCCCGTTTCTCTGCCTCTCACACACACACACACATACACACAAACACACACATCTTACTAATTAAGCACCTCTCAACTATTCAATAATACAATCTTATTTCCTGGTAATTACAGCCCTGACTAGCAAATTAACATTCTAAAATGTGTTTTACACACACAAACATGCACACACACGCACACACACCAAGAGGAATGGAAGATTCAAATCTGTTGGATCTACAGGCACCCATCATGGCAGCCTCCCCTCTGGTATGGAACAAACAGAAACAGACACACACACACACACACACGCCATCCATCTGTCACACTGTTGCAAAACTCCAATGACAGCCTGTTCCTCTCACCCACTGAGCATCAACAAACATAAACAACAAACAGCTACACACACACACACACACACACACACACACACACACACACACACTCACACTCACACTCACACTCACACTCACACTCACACTCACACTCACACACAGTTGCAAAACACCAATGACCAGCGTTTCCCTCTCACCCACTGAGCATTAATATAAACAACATCAACACACACACACACACACACACACACACACACACGCACACACGCACACACCTTTTTCACACCCTCTATGCACTTTTAAGATTCTGTTCTGAACACGCTTTTACCTGGAACTCGGGAACATACACCCTACCCATTCAATCTCGATAAGCAGGGACTTACTGACCTTTTGTAGCAGAGGAGGGGCTCAGGGTTCACACACACACACACACACACACACACACACTCTACTCACCCAATGTCGATGAGCGGGGGCTTGCTGCGGCCCCTCTTGTAGCAGAGGAAGAGCTCGGGGCTCTTGAGGCTGCCGTGGTTGAGGTTGGCGGGCTGTCCGCCAGGTGTGACCTCGATGCAGGTGAAGCCCTCAGGCACCGTCTCGCCTGCCGAGCGGTTGATGACCGCAAGCTCGCAGATGGGCGCCTTGGGCCCGCCAGCCTTGGCCTCGGACAGGTCCTGCTCCAGGGGGGCGGACCGGTCTGTCAGGCCCGCCACCACAAAGTAGTCGCTCACGCGGTGGCCCTTGTCCTCGATCATGGCTGGGCCTGTGCCTGCAAGGACAAAAGATAACAGCAGGTGGCGCTGATGAGTACACATACACTTACAGAGGATCATGTTCAGTTAGCGAACGATCAGGAGAGCTGCTGGTTCTCATACAGATCAGATCAGTTAGTCATAATTTATCTACACTAGTTCTAAACCAGTAATGAAATGCAGAGGGCGCTACTGAGCGTGCGCGCACACACACACACACACACACACGCACACGCACAAGCACACGCACACACACAAACACACGCACACGCACACACACAGGATCAGGTTCAGTTAGGGAACGATCAGGAAGGCTGCTAAATCTCAGACAGACTGTATCAGATCACCTCCTCATCCTCCTTCAGTAAATATCTAATAATCTAAACCCTGTTAGAAATGACATAATGGAGCATTTCCAACTTCTCATATAGGAATTACTCCAATACAGTAAAAGACGCACTCTGCTGTAATCCAAACATGGAAAACCGATGACTCCGGGACAAGTGAATCTATCCGTCAGAGGGGTTTTTCTGGTTTCATCTCTTCTTACATTTCAGGAGGATTGCCCTGTTCACCCTGCAGCTTGAGCTGCGGTTCTGCTGTTCACTAGTTTATGGTTCGACTTAAAACGTTTAGCTAGCACTCCCAAACACTACAGAAAATACATCTTTTTTTTCTCTGTACTGTAAGCAAATGGGAATGGGATACAAAAGTCCAAAAAGTCCAACAAAAGCGACTCCAGCAAGCGTCTCCTGTAATCTGGTGGCATGATCCCATCCCGGCCCCACACACACACATAATCAGAAACATGAGCTCAGTGAAAGGGCCCTGATGACTGAATCCAGTGGACCGCTGTTTGGATGAAATGACATCCTGTTGCGACACAAACCATTAGCATATCAAAATGAATGGCATGCTATTTTAGTACACACTGCACACACACTGAATTAAACATTAACAGTAGCATTATGACAGGTGGCTTCTGGTCACACAAACAAACAGTACCACACTAGTGGGCAGCTAACACACACATCACTATACACACACACAGCCATTAAGCTGTTTTACTGAACTTCATAAGTGATGAATGTGGACACACACACACACTCACTCTCTCTGTCCAGATGAGAGCAGCTCATCCATCATCATTGCTTAACTGTGGGCATTAAGGTGGATCCTCCCCATCAGTCACAGCCAGAGCAAGCAGTGGTACTAAAGGGAGCGGAGGAGGAGGAGGTGTGTGTGTGTGTGTGTGTGTGTGTGTGTGTGTGTGTGTGTGTGTGTGTGTGTGTGTGTGTGTGTGTGTGTGTGTGTGTGTGTGTGTGTGTGTGTTTGTGGAGGGGGGGTGTTTGGGGCGCCTAGAAGCTTTAGTGTTTGACCTCAGCATCCAATGTGGTCAATCTAACTTAACAGGCCATTACTCAGTCAAGTACAAAGCAGTGTGAGGGTTAGAGGAAGATGCAGAGAGAGAGAGATAGAGAGAGAGAAAGGGAGAGAAAGAGAGGGAGGGAGAGAAAGAGAGAGCTTAGATTGAGACCCAAAGAGACAGTGATGTGCCAGAGATAAAAAAGCCAAAGATATAGAGGACAGGAAGGGGGATGCTGAGAGAGAGAGAGAGAGAGAGTGAGAGAGAGAACAGTGCTAGTGAAAGAGTACCAAATGAACAGAAGAGGGCCGTGGGAGACAGAGAGAGAGAGAGAAAGCTGGAGAGACACACTAAGAACCCCAAGGAGGAGGAGGAATGCAAACGCTCCTCGGCCTGTAAAGCAGTGGAGAAACAACACCGTACAAGACTTATCTGCACAAAACAAAATACCTCAAGCTCCTCCAAACAGCTTTTCCAGGCACTTAGCTAGCTTGTGTGTGTGTGTGTGTGTGTGTGTGTGTGTGTGTGTGTGGGTGGGTGGGTGTGGGGGGTAGATAGAGAAAAATGGTGAGTGAGTCACAGAGAGAAAATTCACAGAGAGAAAATTAGTAGAGCGAGGAAGAGAGTTATAAACAGAGGGGGGGGGGGGGACAGGATAATGGAAGAAAGCAGAGCGGAGAGCAAATTATACAGAAAAAGGGAAGAGAGGGGGAACTAGAGAGGAAGAGAAAGAGGAAGGGATGGATGGATGGATGGACAGAGGGTCTGAAAGAGGGGGACTAATGGCAGGCTAATGGTAATTGCTGTTGCGATGCCCCTCTTCAGTCCTGGACTGTAATGAGCCATGGGAAGCACAACAGCCCGGAACCAGCAATTAGCAATTAGCCTCGCCAGCGCTATGAATAAAATGCTAGATTGAGTGTGTGTGTGTGTGTGTGTGTGTGTCCCTAGCTTCTGTTTTGTCACACTCTTGTTGAGCTTTGTCGGGCCACGATGGAGACACTTTACAGGGAGAGGGGAGAATCAGCACTTCTAGCAACTGCACCCATTACCAGACTGACAAGAAAAGCAACTAAGCAGCTACGCTAACTGCTAACACTGAACAGCTAACTGCTAACACTGAGGTTTTAGCAGAAAGCTTCTCATGGGCCTCCACTTCCTGTTTGGTACAATACACGGTCAAACTTTTCTGAATGGAAGTAGTTCACACACACACACACACACACACACACACACACACACACACACACACACACACAGTAAGGAATCTGGGAAGAGTCAAAAGTAGCAGGTGAGGTTAAAGAATGGGCGTCACTGCACATGTCTCAACGTGCTTCAGAGAAATGGATATCATTATGAAAGCAGGTCACATAATCGATAACAACAACCAACTCGCATAATTATGCATTCATTTACTTATTTATTTATTTGTTTGTTTGTTCATTTATTTATTCAGAAATTTTAGCTCTAACTTAAGTCTCTGGACCCCCCCCCCCCCCCCCCCCCCCAACACTCAGGGAAGTAAATAAAGACCCACAGCCCACAGCCCACCAACTCAAAACACACACACACACACACACACACACACACCAGAGGCCCCGGGACGCAGACTTGAGGTCTCGGGACGAAGAAGCTGAACAAGCGAACACACTCACTGCCTTCAAAGAGCTTCAGAGAGAGGGGGGAGAGAGAGGGAGGGAGACAGGGAGAGGGAAGTGAGAGTTTCCAACCTTGACTCAGCTCTGCTGTGTGTGTGTGTGTGTGTGTGTGTGAGAGAGTCAAAGGGTGTGTGTGTGTGTGTGTGTGTGTGTGTGTGTGTGTGTGTGTGTGTGTGTGTGAGAGAGCGAGAGAGTCAAAAGGGTCCAACACTGCAAGCACAACAGAATAAAGATACTCTGGGAACTGGGAAATCCTTGAGCTTGTGACGTTCAGACACACACATCACGTGAAGCGCATGTGCTTTTAATCCACATCACGAGTTCCCACAACAACCCACCTGCACAGGTGAGAGCGGTGCAAAAGGTGCGTCACTCTCCCGCGGAACCTGCTAGCACCAGCTGCAGAACAGACCTGTGTTCAACTGGTACAGAGCAAACTGATATGGACGCTAAAACAGGAACCTCCAACCTACAAAGCAAACCCCAGCCAGCTGCTTTAATAAACACACATGCGCCGCTAAGGGAGTCAGTCTTTCTCTCGCCCGTTATTTTGCTGCCTCCATTTTAGAACAAAGCTCTTGACTGGTCTTCAGTTATTAAGCTTTATAAGTTATTGAGTTATTAAGCTTCATAAGTTATTGAGTTATTAGGCTTTATAAGTTACTAAGTTGTCATTCCAGCACACCCCTTTGATTTACAGAGTTACAACTCATATCTGCATTCATTCACACCTTTATGAAACACCCCCCCCCCAATCGGACTCTTTGGCACATTCAGTGGCACTAGCATTTTTATTTAACACCCGCCCCAGTGGCACTAGCATCTTTATTTAACACCCGCCCCAGTGGCACTAGCAACATTATTTAACCCCCCCCCAATCGCGGACTATTTGGCACATTCAGTGGCACTAGCATCTTTATTTAACACCCCCACCCCCAACAAGGCAAGCGGAAAGGGGGAATTCCGCTACCCTCTGCTCATCTCTTCGCTGCCAACACACACAGCCCATTAGTGCTGCCACTAGCCCAACCTCCTCAGGGAAAAATGACCCGAGAATGAGAAACTAAACTAAGAGTGTGTGTCTTTTACACTTACACGTGTGATTTAACCAAGAGTGTGTAAGAATGCATGTGTGTGTGTGTCTGTGTGTGTGTGGTGGTTAGTCGGAGTTCCCCCTCCACTGTAAAGTGCCATGTAAGTTGTTGTGAGAGAGAAAGGGGAGAGAGAGAGAGAGAAGGGAAGAAAGTGATGAATATCTTACCAAGTGATATAATCTAATATTAAGATAAAAAATCTAGTTAGTATTGTTTTTAGTAAAGACACTTACTTTGAGCTTTGTTATAAGATTATTTGACTTAAAGTCAAAATCTTCTTAAATTAAGACATGAAAACAAGCAAATTTATCTGCCAGTGGAGTGAGTGAGTGAGTGAGTCTGAGTGTGTGTGTGTGTGTGTGGGTGTACACTCTGAATCTCCAAAAGAAAGAATCCCTGGTCCTCACCCTGGCTTTGGTTCTCTGTGCATATCGTCGTGCCCTTTGGGTTGACCGACGCCACTCTGCATGCGGTCCGAGCCAGATGGGAAGTGTGTCCGCGCTCTCACACACACAAACACACACGGCAATAAAACCACGAACAATGCCGTTCCCACACCTCCCCCGTCCGACACTTTCAACTGACCCTGCTGGGGACGCGGAGCAAGCATGGGCACGGCCCTTCCTACAACATCCTCTGGCCTCAGGGACAGGCTCTGTGTGTGGGTGGGTGTGTGTGTGTGTGTGTGTGTGTGTGTGTGTGTGTGCGCGTGCTTTGGTGTGAGTGTGTGTGAGTGTGTGTGTGTGTGTGTGTGTGTGTGTGTGTGTGTGTGTGTGTGTGTGTGTGTGTGTGCGTGCATGTATGTCTGTGTTCTTATGTACTTATGTACTTATTCATTTATTTCAGACCGTATGAAGGGGTGTGTGTGTTTGTGTGTGTGCATGTGTGAATGCATCTGTGGGTGCGTGAAAATGTATGTAAATCTGAAACTGAGTGTATGTGTCGGTGTGTGTGACTGTTTCAGTATGACTGTGTGTGTGTGTGTGTGTGTGTGTGTGTGTGTGTGTGGGGGGGGGGGTGGGCAGCTTAGCAGCGGTGCTCTCCTCACGCGGCGCTTTCTGAAAACCACAGCCTCTCCTCAGGCCCACTCATCGGCCGTGCAGTCTGAGCGCGCTCACAACGGCTCTCTCCCGATCCTAAAATACCTCGGCCGCCCCAGTGGAAAAGACAGAGCAGCGTTGTGCACCTTATTGACGGTGGTGAGGCTCCGCCCACACTGCACCAGTCTCCACCCTCCAGAAAAACACCCACAACTCTGATCTTCAAACACCGCCAGAAAAGATTTTTAAAAGGATGTTGCAATGTAGCAATGCCCTAGCACTCCACCCTATCCTCAAAACACACAGGGGCACACACACACACACACACACACCCTGACCTGCCAAAAGGGTTCTAGCGGCAGACTTCTTTGTCTGTACTCATCGTGATTGGTTATATTAATTGCTATTCTCGAGGCCTGGCTCTTAACTGGTTTGCAAGTTTTGCATTGCATTATTTCCAGTGAGTGACGCTTCTAATGTTTGTATGCATTGTTTGTATGCATTGTGTAAGAGTGTTCGTATTTGTTTGTATGTGTGTGTTTATGTGTGTCCTATGTTGCAGACATGTGACACCTCTATTGGTGTACTGCATGTTTATCAAGACACTTTGTTCCTACATGTGCATTTCAGGTTCTCCATTTTACATATTGTACTCAATAATATAAGGACATGCACTCTTCCATGTGTGTGTGAGCTATGTTTAGGGCACATGCTGTGTATCCACAGTGTACTGTACTCCATTAGGTGTATGTGTGTGTGTGTGTGTGTGTGACTACACAGTGGTATTGAAGCAGTCCAGAAGTTGCTAGGTAACATAGCTAAAATGCTAAAGAACTACAGAGCTAAAGCGCTAATGAACTAGAGAGCTAAAGTGCTAAAGAACTACAGAGCTAAAGTGCTAAAAACGTATGGGGGTAGTAGGCTACACCAGAGTTGCAGGACGCAGAGGGCCAGAGAAATGTTCACAGATTTCACCGTTCAGATCTCACACGTGTGGTTGTACCTGATATCACAGATGTGAAGCAGGAAGTGCTGCTGAACAGTGTATCATGGTTTGGCACCAAGTTGCAAAGATCTCATGGATCTTGAAGATAGACTTTGGGGTCACATTAGGGCACAGATTGTGAAGATTTTGCACAAATGCAACTATCCATTGGGGAGGTCAGAGTGGCTTTTTCAATGTTGTCTCCTGATACGTTTCAAGATGGCAGTGCAAGATCCAGAAACAAATCTCCAGCATCAGCGAAAGGAAAAGGAGACCCACAATGTCGTCTCTACAATGTCTCATCAGAGTACTGAGGGAACAGGGGATCCATCTCTACAATGGCTCTGTCAGTAACAGTAGCCTTGGTCAGACTACAAGTCAGACTGCATTTTTAGTCAGACTGCATTTTTAGTCAGACTGCATTTTTAGTCAGACTGCATTTTTAGTCAGACTGCATTTTTCTTTCCTCCTCCATCTTCTTCTTCTTCTTCTGTCACTTGTTCTCCTTTTGTGTCTGAGTTTGACACTAACCCAGAGTTGATTACTAACCCAGACAGGAACAGGCCGAGCACTAACCCAGAAAGGAACAGCAAAAACAGACAAGAGAGAGAGAAAGAAAGAAGAAAGAGAGAGAGACACAGAGAGAGAGAGAGAGAGAGAGTGAGAGAGGGCCATTCAGCCTGTCTGGTGTGGGCAGGAGGAATGTCTGGATGCTCGGGCACAGAAAGGAGTCGAGCTGCTAAAATGAAGGAGGGCTGAGTGAGAGAGAGTGATGGAAAGAGAAGAAGAAAGATGGAAGGAGTGAAAAAGAGAGAGAGAGCTGGATGGAGAGAAAGAAAGAGAGAGAGAAAGAGAGCGAGAGGCAAGCAGAGATAGCCCTGCCTACTAGCCTCTGCTGGCCCCTTAACACAGTGCTCAGGGGTCATACAGCAGGGGGCAAGGTCACAAGGTCACAGGGTCAGTCGAGGTCACGGTGTACACTCCCTCCTGCTGCTACCGCGCACTGCCCTCATTCATCCTGCTGCTTCTCTTCATCTCTCTGTCTTTTCCTCTCCCCTTTTTCTTTCATCCCTCTCTCTCTCTCGCCTTCTCTTGCAGCTTAGTTAGCACGGTTATGTATAAATACAGTGTTGCACATACACACACAAACAAACATCACACCCACCCTCAGGGGTTTAGACAGGTGTGTGTGCGTGTGTGTGCGCGCGCGCGTGTGTGTGTGTGTGTGTGTGTGTGTGTGCGTGTGTGTGCGTGTGTGTGTGTGTGTGCGCGTGTGTGTGTGTGTGTGTG